>NW_027121100.1:0-170552 GCF_030686945.1 Centruroides vittatus
ATATATATTATTAGATCGAAATACAGGAGAATTTGTTTTTCTTAGATTGAAATATCATTGATTGTTCTATATTAATGTCATGCACTGAATTATATTGTCTAAAGTTCGTATATAAATTTTATATCATACCAAAATTTATTACATTCTCTTTTGGTACAGAAATTATATAAAAATTAAAACTTTTAAAAGACTTAGAAATAATTCTATTTTATTTATTAAACAAAAATGAATGTAATTTTCTTGAAACGTTTCTAATATCACCCTGTTTAGTTGATGATAAATATCGATCGGACATTATATGTTTTGAAGTATTTAACATAAATATTACCGTATAACAAAATTATAAAATACGGTGAAACATCGTTTAACGAGCACCTCGCACAACGAGTATTTCGCATTACGAGTAAGACTCTGGAACGAATTATGCTTGTTAAGCGATGTTCCACTGTATATTTTCGCTGATAACCCTTGGTTATGTGTGAATAAATCCGCGAAAATACGGTAATTGAATTGTAAAAAAATGTATTTGGCGAACAAACTGCAACTTAAAAATAAAATTAATTAGATGTAACAAAATAGTTGCTAAATAAATGTTAAGAAAGCATTCTTTTGACCGCAATAACATGACTGACTGAAAGAAAACAAGTGAAAATTAACACAATAAAAACAACTAAAGGCTTATTGGCATTAGTAGCCATAGTTGTTAGTGTGGCTGCAACATCGATCCTGACCTTAAAAATAACACTTTCCGTTCAAATTTTACACAAAGCCGATGTAAAAAGGTGTAAGTTGACATAATTTATACGGAATTGACACGTTTATTCTTGCGTTTTTAGATGAAATTACAAAAATAAATAAACACAAAAAAGCACTTTCATTATTTCGTTAGTATTCTGCATCGTTAAAAAAGACGACATCTAGAAATTAATTAAACAGAATTACAATTAGAATTAAAATTCATTTGTTCTTTGTGACGTAACTTTATGTGACATATGTTTTCGTTTTTATGATGCCTCTCTGGAAAGAGATGCGTACACTAACTTAAACCGATATGCCGGTTTTTACCATACGGAAATATTAATTTTCACGGTCTCCATCCGACAGACCGACATGTGGCCAATCCGCGGAAATACGGCACATGATCTTAAGATTACGTTGCTTCAATTATTTAAAGTTGATCAAGATGTTTCGTCACACGCCACGTGAACAATTATAGAATTTAATTTCTCACAAGTTGAGTTTTCTAAATAAAGGCAAACTCCTCTACGTGTGAATTGAAACGAAAACTTGACTAATTCTTTTATTACAACGAACAAATTTTGTGTAAATTGCGTGTTTATTAAAGTAGGATCACTTTTCTAGGATGGCCGCGGATGGTTAGCTTCGGCTTTCAACTGGGAGAACTCTGATTAGAGACTCTGCGTTGTGTGGTATTGCTCTTCTAGTTGAAGAGCAGTACCATACAATGCAGGTCTGATACCAATCAATACTGGACAGGTCTTATCGCACTTCTCAGCATCTTGTGAACTCCAGCATATTTTCTCTTTCGGGCCTCTAATTCCACAGCAACAGAAGGTGGAATTACATTAATTATAACATTGTTATGTAACGCGATATAAGTAAAATACTACTTTTTGAAAATGTAATTTTGTAAGATAATTACGGTGTGAATGAAATTATGGTTATATTTCATAAACAATTATAAATAAAGAGTCATTTTCATTATGTCTCGAATGTCATCACGGTAATGAGTAAAATTTCCAAACAGTATCGGCATTTCTGTAAATTCGGACGGTTAAACGCATTTTTTTTATTAAAATGGACCTAATTTGGAGTAATATTAAAGAATTCGTTACTCTGATCATAATTTATTAATAATTGCACACAGTAAACAATATTAAATCATAAATTATTGTATTTTTTAAAAGATACATCATAAATGCAAATAAAAGCTGTAATATAAACAATTATTGGTTAATGTTGCCTTAGGTAGCCAAGATGGCGGCTCGTCTCTGAAACAGTGAGGACGCACGTACTAACCTAACCTAACCCAATCCGATTCTAATAAATTACCCCTATTCTAATATTTTGGTTAGCAATAATTATGGTAATTTATTAGAATCGGGTTGGGTTAGGTTAGGTTAGTACGTGCGTCCTCACTGTTTCAGAGACGAGCCGCCATCTTGGCAACCTAAGGCAACATTAACCTAATAAATATTATCAGCAAATGAAAACTGTCCGATAACCCTTTTTCTGCTGTTTTTGCAAATTTTTTTTTACAATTTATTATTTTGTTGTATTATTATTATTATTATTTTACGAAACAATGAAATTATCCAATAATAAAATTCGCAGTGGTCTAATCAAACAACATAAAATATTCTCTTATAGAATAGATAGAAAGACTATAGAAAGATCTGAGATAATTATCTGAAATTTTCTGTGAAACAATGAAATATTAAATATTTTGAAAACTTTGTGGAAATTGAGATTGCTACTTTACACAAATTAAATGCATTCTTACATAAAACAAACATTGTGAGGATGCCAGAAATAAAAGTCCAATTACATTAAGTTGAATATTCCAAATTGCTTTCTGCCAATAAATATTTTCTATAGACATCGAAGGTACTATATTCAACATGCCATAAAATAACAGAAATCGATTGTTGGGAATTGTGTTCTATTTTGATAAATTTAAGATGATCTTTTAAAATATAAATATAAAAGCGTTTTACTTGTAATTAGAAATAAAGACATACAATAATTTTACGTAGCTATTACACATCGTTACATTTAATTACAAGTGAAAATGTCCGATACTTGTACTTTAGAAAACCTTTTAAAATTTACCAGAAATAGAATGCAACTCAAAATATACAATAATGAAATACAATGGAAGAAAACAACAATCGATTTCTGTTATTTTATGGCATATTGAATTTAGTACCATCGATGTCTATTGAGGATATATATAGGCAAAAAGCAATTTCGGATATTCAACTTAATATAATTGGACTTTTTATCTTTGGCCTTCACAGAATCCGTCTTTTATGTAACAACGCATTTATTTCCCCTTAAACCGTAACTTCAGTTTTCAGTACGACTGATGACGTATCTACTAGGACATCATTGATTAATATAATTCGTGTACAAAATAATAAGATGCTTCTTTCACTATCGAGAAGTTGCTGACAAAAACTAATCATACGAGGAATACGTTTAAACGCTGTCTTAAAAGTATTTTATTGTTGAAACTCCGTCGAAGATTGTGAAATCTCCTCCAACTAATGAGGGTCTAATGATCGAAATGCATGTTTAATATATCACATTAGCTAAATAATTTTTTTTTGATGTCACGTTCGACATTACAGTTCAAAAGAAGTCAATGGCAAACATGATTATCTCGAAAAATGTAATAACAATTGTGCCATTCATACTACAAATTCAGGTATTTAAATGTACTCTTTACATTAACACTTACATAATGTTGTAAAAGAGCGAGCTTCATTTTGTTATTACGTATACAGGATATCAACTATTGATGTAACGAATAATTTTAAACCATAATAACATTATTACAAGACGAGGATATTTATCATTATACGAAAGCTACTGTTACAGTTACGTAACAATATGCCAACCGTAATATCGACTGTTAGTTCTAGCATTGTTAATTTAAATGAGGAGTTATGTTTCCAATGTCTTTTTCCTTCGTTTACATCAATTTTATTGGTTTTCGGATGGTCTTTTTTCAATCCTTGTTCTTGCGCCATCAAGAGGTACAATTGTTTTCGTAAATTTTTGTGGAAATTTTACGTTTTTTTCATCGAAGCTATTTATTGGATACATTTCATTCTCACGTTTTCTTTGGTAATTCCTTATTTATCGAATAAAACACCTTGCAATGCTTGGTACTCGTTTATAGAGAATGATTACTTTGTCAAAGTGGCTGTTTCAATTTTCTCATTTTCATTCGCTTTAATATTTAGTATTTTAAAAAGAGTTCGACTAAATTCAAAAGTACAATTAAGAAACTCGTTATTTCCCGGAAATAAACTCTTTTCTGTTATAAGTTCTATAGAAATTATTGTTGCGATTTCGGTAGTAATTTTTATATTTTGGGACCAAGTTTTGAACGTGTTTTACATTTATCCCGCGATAGAAAGAGAAAAAGTTTTCAAATACGAAGCTCTTTTCTGCACCGTTGAAGTCGGAATCTGGATGACATTTCTCTCTGGTAGTATTGCCTATCTTAATGTCTACTTGGTCGTCGTTTTGATTACGTTGATGAGATTCTTCAAGACATTGTCAGAAGATTTGTATCAACTGAAAAAGTATAATCCGAATTTGAGGTCGGAATTGGAAGAAATTATGAGACAACATCACGAACTTTGGACTTTTACCGACCAACTCAACGGTCCATTTAATTACGTTATATCAACTATGTACGGATGTATACTGATGGAAACAAGTCTGCTTTATTTCATTTTCGTGTTTTCAAAAATAGAATTTATTTTCAAAGTCTACATCTTTATTCTTTGTGTCGTTGCAACGCTTATGTGTATTTTAATAGGAGTATTTGCATCTGCTTTCACATCCAGCGTAATGTATTTTATCAAGAGCATGAATTTGATTCATTGTAAAATTGGATTAAACGTGTTATTTTCTTTTTCAGATGCAGACGTCTTTTCAAGATATTAGAAGATTTGCTGATTGTGATCTCGAATTAGAACAGAAATTAAAGGTTAGATAGTTTAATTGTACGCTACGAAACCAAATATCTGGCAACTCGAGACTGGAACGGATCGGATTTCAGACACTTCCAGTCTTCAGGGACACTACAATTGGCGACGTGCGAAACCGAAAGAAAAAGGCATAAAATACAGCTGTATTACAGCATGTCAAATTTCGAAATATCCGGTTTCAAAACCTTTTTCAAAATAGATATTTGGTTCGCGTACTATATTAAGCTGTTAGTTTATTTATTTTATTGATGTATAATTAATATACAATATTATTAATAATCGATCAAACAGATTTTGAATTTTATGAAGAGATTTGGTAAAGAATCTTTGTGTTTGACTGTTAGAGATTACTTCAAAGTGACCAAAAAGTTTCCCATAAAAGTGAGTTTTACCATTTCATTTACTTCTATTATTTATATAGTTGACATACTTCTGAAAGTGTCTGTTTCATTTCAGATGGGAAGTTCTCTTAATTCCATATTTTCTGGAATTCTGAATCTAAACGAATACTTAATTGAGAAACATTAATGTATTTTAAAAGAATTATCAAGATAGAAACATAAATTTAAATTTACTATCTTGTAACACTTTCTAATTATTTGCCATTAATTTATTTGAAAATCTTTCGCATTGTGTCTTTTCCATTCTTCGGTCTGGTTTTAATTAGTGTTTGTAAAAAATGGAAATTTTCGAAATCCATTAACTCCTTCTTAAGAAAGTCATTTCGTATACGAACACTTGTTAAACATCAGATGCGATACTGTTTCGAAAGACGCATCATACTCAGTTGTGTTAATGCCTTATTGGTGGATCTTCTTGAGCAGAACTCTTCATATTTTAAAAATCTGTGAAACTTGACAAGACAGATGTCCTGACTAAGCGAGAATTTTGAAAATGAAAACATAAGCTAATATATTCGAGCTCAAAATTCGCCACGTAAAGTCTATGGGTCGATGTAGTCAGTTGTAAATTTAAAACCACCATACGAGCAGAAAAAGTGAGATTTTACAAATATAGTTTGTTTTTTGGAAAAGGATAATTATTTTTTCACTTTAAACAAGTTCAAATAAATAAAATTTTCAATTAGATAAACTTCTGGTTGAAGACCGAATTATTTTCATTATGTTGTGGCAAATTTTATCAATTCTATGCAAAAATATGGAACAAAATGTCATCTGGATGACCCCCTGCACTGAATTCCCGTCAAAAATAGTAATTTTGAAGAAAACAATTCTACAAAGAGTCTCGAGTAAATTGCAACTCATCGAACCATAAATGTTTCAAAAACAACAGTATAAACAGTTACCAAATTACCTACAAAATAGGAAAATGAAACAAATTTTTAAATTTTAAATATAAGCCCTATCTATATGCCATTGACACGAGAAGAAATAATTAGTATTTTTCATACCAATTATTTTTGTGAAACACTGAATAATTTTTTTTCTCGCAGAATTGAAAGGTGATGAAATACAACTAAAATGTGTAAATTCGATCGAATCTAAAATTTACAAAAGAAGTGCAATAAACAAAATTTCAATCCGGAAGTGATAGTTCCGGAGCTGCAGGACTTCTGACATGTACCGTACAACTGTGAAAATTGGATGTAAAATAATGTTGCCGAGAAATATTGATGTATATTTAGAACTAGTAAATAGTTCAATAGAAGTTGCAAAAAATGTTAAGACAAATTTCGAGAAAAGCATAGAAGCAATAAGTGTTTTTTTAATGGAATAATTTAATGCATTCAAAAAGTATCTGAAAAATATATGATTATGGACAAAGTATATGTTGACCGAAAACACTTTCCTCTAACGTTGGCATTTGGAATATCAATTCATAAAAGCCAAAGACTAAGTTTGTCGTGTATAGTTTGCAATGTCGAATACAAAATATTCAGAACAGGACCAACTTGTGTTGGTTTATAACAGTAACATCATTAAAAGTTATAAAAAATTTTCATTCTTCATCACTTAAAGATCAAAAAGATGCCATATCTATATATATAATCGAGACGAGTTGTTAATACAGAGTGAAAAAAAAGTCACTTAACACTCCTGCAACAGTATATGGAATATACCCAAAGCTAATTTGCTCATGTCAGAAACACATTTAGACCAAAAAGGAAACAGATTCATGTGTGCTATACGCATGGCCGCCATCTTTATAGCGGGCATATTGAATGCAACTCCGTAACTGTAAATAGAAAGGGAGTAATATGACACATCACTTACAGTCAGAATTTCACAAGGAATTGGTTGCTGAAAAATTTATTGATTCCCTAGAAAGGTTAGAGAAATATGCACGTTACATCATATGCACAATTTACGTTCTTTGACTACATCCCGTACTCTGTAGCAGGAGTATGAAGTGAATTTTTTCCCATTTTTGTAGTTCATCCACTTGCCCTTACCTTGGGCTAAATGTGCGATTTTCATTTAAGTGATTAAACTGAAAACTTCGTTTTGAATAAAAAGAGATAAATACTAATTCTTCTGAAACTTATACTAATACTATTTTAAAACAAAACGACCTAATATTATTTAAAGCAAAATATTTTAAACATTTTGTAATATTATTATGTGGCAATATGTTTTACTATAAAAAAATGTAAACAAGTGACAGACGTTATGGTGAGCTGTTTCGTCGGGAGAACAGCCGACGATTTGGAAAGCTTCCGATGAAAGGAAGAATCCTGACTGATCAGAAGTTGTAGTCCAAAAACTCTTTAAATAGTAAGAGTGGCGAGAGAAACAGGGAGAAGAAGAAGAGACTGATAATACGGTAGTCTCAGGCAATGGGGCAGCCCGCTGAGCATAGAGAGAGTATTCTTTTCTGACAGCGATCTCAGGGACGAGTAAATGCGAAGAGTGGACGGGCCGTATAGTTGAGCTAACTCCACAAACTGAATTAGGTTTCCCCAGAGTCTAATAGTTTCCGAAGGACAAGCTGAAGGACAATCGTGAGACACCACACTTTGTGGTCCTGTGTATGTTATGTTGTCAAACTTGTATATTCTGAAATAATTTGTTTTGTAAATAAACTGTAAATATTCTCTGTATTGAGTGTGGAGGTGTGCTTTCATCAAACCTGAATTAACTATCGGATCGTGATACATACGGAACCCAACCCAACAAGACGGAGTTTGAGAAACATCATTACTAGATCTTCACGAGAACTTCACTCATTTTAACACACTTCATTTAGAAATAATTCTATCGTAATATGATTTTCATTTTAATTACAGATGTGTAGAAATTTTATTTTAATTTTTAAACGTATAACATACTTTTAAAACTTTACAGAAACGTAACGAAAAGACTTTTGCTTTTCTAAAACACGCTTTTATTATAGTGAAGCACTACAATAGACAGTTTTATAAATGCAATGTAGTGAAAGACTCTTCGTTGCATTACTAAAATATATTTTCAAGTATATCTAAATTTTAAGTTTTTAATAAGATATTGCTCAATTGTCTGATGGTTACGTCAAATCAGGACATTTACGGTGGACATTTTGGCAATATGATTAAAACGCTACGAGTGTGTAGAAAATATTTAAAAATTGACAAGATTGAAAGATTTAAAAAGATCTTATTACTTCAAATATTTTAATGCTGTAACTATGGTAATTAGAATTAACGAAATATTTTATAATATGAATAAATATAGTAGAAATTTTGTTTTCGATAGAAAACGGATCATCAATTGCCTTTGATTGTTAAATTTTGTAGAACAAGAGATTCTTTAAATTTTATTAATTAATTTGAGGCTTTGGTGGAATAAAAATTTTCTCCATACTTTCCGAACAAAATTGCAAATTTTCTGGTGGATCTTCAGCATCCTTTTTCTTGTCGTGATTTTTAATCTTCAAAAATTCAACTACCATTTTATTTTTTTGTTCAAATTGTTCTGAATTTTTAAAATCTCTCTCGTTATTTTTAATCACATCAGTTTCTTTAATTGATTTCTGGAAATCGATTTCAGATACTGCAGAAATTATCTGTGGATAAAAATTTTTTACGATCAAAAAATTCTTACTTTACTAACGTGTTTTACTGATAAACATAAAAGGTTGCTTATCCGACAATTGTAATAAGTAAGTAACTTAATACATTTCAATCGATAGCATTCAGTTTATTAATGAAAACGAAGAACCGCGAAAACATTCAAAAGTTTAAAATAATTTATTTTGATTTACGTAAAACTTTTATTTTTATTTAGCTACTAAAATTTTGAAGCATTTATTTTATAAAAATTACATATATTTTGATTACATTCTTTGTAAGTAATAATATGAAAAAGACCATACGAAAGCCTAACGACTTGTTTTATGTATTGAGTAATTGTCTTTTAAATCATGTATTATGTTTCATAAATACTGTTTTTATTAGTAACGTGTAGATCACACACACAAAAATAATAATAAAAAAGCCAGTTTTTGGTTTAACATAATCAAATAAATCATCAATAAAGCAGAAATGATCAGATTTCTAAAATACGATATAAAATTTCTGTTTTAATATAATAAATTATTATTTTTTCTTTCGTTTTTGCAATTCGTTATAGCTAAGGATGATTACGATTAGTTAAATATTTAACGTTATTACTTTGTATAATATTGCATACAGCAATATGTTATAAGTAAACACATTTCACAATGTGTACATAAATGTATACATATGTAATGTAGACCTAGGCACGTAATAAATAATGAAAACTTACAATGCAATACCAATTGCACATTATTACAGTTAAATATATTTCAGAATGATAAAATGCAATTGTTTTCATATAAAAAAAAAATAACTAAGATAAATAAAACAACTTTCTATCCAATGTTATATATATATATATATATATATATATATTATATATTATTAGATAGAGCATTATATTTTCTCGATATTTTCAATATTGAAAAAATAGAAATAAATAATAGGGGTGAGTGGGAAGTGACAAAACATTCTTGATTGATAACATATATCATATTAATTTGAAAATTATGAAATCATGTATATGTAAGTAGTGGATTCATTCATTTAATTGAATGATTCTTAACTAATGCTAAATTTAACTATTATTCAAGTTAAACTATTTCTCACTGGAAATACTTTTTCACCAACCCCTGAAATATTTTAATACGTACTTCTGAATAGAAGTGAAATAGAAAGCCTTGCACGTTAAAATGGAAGAGATCCTTGTAGTATGGTCCATCTGAATAAGAATCTTCCTGACGTTTCTTATGGTTATGATTTATGTGATTTTGCAACTCTTCTAAAGTATTAAACGATTTACCACAATATGTGCATCGATGTGTTCCGTTCTTCCAAAGACTACCGCCGAATTCCAAAATATGCATCTTTTTCTTCAGATAGACTCCGATTTCTCTCCTCCAAATAAATTATAATTCTAAATTAATCTCTTTTTGTCCACTCAGATCAACTTTTTCAATATGCTATTGAAATGGTTGCCCCAACAATTACACAATTATTTTATTATTTATTATTTAATTATTATAATGCATCAGTGTTCATTATTATCGATTTATTGTTTGGTATATCCAAAAATTATGTATCATTATTTTTTGAATTTTTACACTTACTGCTCAAATATAAAATATTAATGTTTAAAATTATTAATTACTTAATGTAACGATTACCCTGAAGTTACATTAGAAGCAGAGTTTGCTTCTAATGGAGCATTTTAGATGCTGTTTTTTTGCTTTCTCGCAAGTAATCTAATGTATTTTTAGACTCATCTAAAAATTCTCTAATTAGTCTCGGAAGAGGAGGTACTATACATAATTCTTGCACTCGGTGAATACGGATAAGATCGGCTATTATGTAATAATCTTAATCTTCGCTATCGTTACGTTTTTCCCAATCAACGTCGGCTCCTCTCTTAATATAATTATATTTAAATAATATAACCTGATATGTGTTATTGTTGATTATATCAAGCCAATGTACTGAAAGTTTTTGTACTATAATGAATTGTGATACTGATGATTTCTGTTTTGGAGAAAATTAATTTATTATATTCAAGGTAAGAAATATACAAACTATACAATACTTAAAACTCTGACATAAAAGAGGAGAGTAATTTATTCACATGTTCGAGATTTTTCTATCATTTGCCTGATATAGTCTTGAAAGTTTGGAATATTTTATTAATTTTACACTAGAATTGGAATGATGCAATTCGTATATTTTCAGTAAAATTTACGAAATTATTATCGAATATTTTACTGTATAGTATTATTTAATATAGGATTTTCCTTATTTAACAATTTTCATTATCAAATTACATATTTTTCCTGTAATACATCTGTTTACAATTAACACGTGTAAAGAAATAATACACTTACAGAAGTCCTATATACTGACGGTAGTAGCTATATTTAGAAGTCACAGCTGTCAACTAAAATATTTATTACTATAATAAACCCGCGAATTTTGTAAAAAAATAAAATAATTAAGGAAAATTTAAATTGAACAGAGTATTATTTAACTTATATTCCTTTCTATACGTCACTTTACACTTAATCTACAATAATCTGTATCGTATTTTATCTATTTCTTAGAAATTAATAAACAATACAGTGATACTTCGGTATACGACTTTTGTTCGTTATAGGACATAATTCAATTATACGCACCATCTATGAACAAGTAGCACTATCGGTGTACTAGACCAGACTAGACGTTCGCGGTGCCACGGTCTATAACTTTCCTCAATTTCTTCTGATTTTAATTTGTAACTAAAACTTTATTATTTTTATTAATCATGAATTGCAAAAAGGCGAACGAAAAGCAACAGACAACTAGAAAAACGACTAGAATCACAATGGAACTGAAAAAAAAAACTGTTGAGAAATATGAAGGTGGCATGCGTGTTAGAGATTTAGCTGTTGCATACCGTATTCCGAGAACGACGATATCGACAATCGTGAAAAATAGAGACATTATTAAATCTGCTAACGTTGCGAAAGGGGCTTAATCAAATTCTAAACAGAGATCGGAGACATCAGATCATGTTGAGAAATTGCTTCTTCTTTGGATATCTGAAAAACAATGTGCTGGCGACAGCGTATCAGAAACAATTATTTGCGATTATTACTGTAATAACTAAAATTCTATAATAAAATTTATTTTTTTATAAATGTGCTCAAACAGTGTTTCAATTATTTTACAACCCCATTAATATACCATATCAAGAGAAGTTTTTTTTACATGAGAACGGATTAATAATTTTTACATTACTTCTTATGGGAAGGTTGGTTTGGTATACGTCCTATTCGGTATAAGTCCAAACATCAGGAACGGATTAAGATCGTATACCGAGGTTTCACTATACTAATTATATGGGATATACTAATATACTATACTAATAATGTATTTTTTCATACGTTTCGGTTATCTGTTTTTTCAGTTATCCGGCAAACTCCAGTCCCCAATTGAGTCGGATAATCGATGCTCTACTGTAATTTGGAATTTTCATATTTTTTATTCATCAGGAGATCGTAAATATCTCTGCTGTTTCTTTTTTATTATTAGTTTTTTGGTAATATTCAAGGCAGTTTTCTCAGTCTCTGGACACGTAACATGAATATCACTCTTGGCAGCCATTAACGGTTCTACTTCTTTACGGAAGCCACTATCAACCGCACACATCAAAAGAGTGTAAACTCCAAAATTTTGCATACTTTTCCCATTTTATGTTTCAGCAAGACGGACGTTGCAACTCTGAAACCTCTTCCAGCGTTTTTTGTATCAGAAATAACTTTACTATTCCTTTATTAAAAGCTTTGGGACTAACAGACACATGGAGAGCCGTGATACCCTGTATATTGGTAAAATTGACGTCCGAAGGGAACGTTAATTTAATAATGACTTGACGATATTCACTTTTCAAAATTACTTGCATCGATCAATGGCAATTTTTCCTTTGTGATGTCCTGCTCATTGTCATTTATATTCTCCTCCAGAAACGATAGTACTGGTTCCACGTTATTACGACAAATAGCTTCGTGAAATTCGGATTTTACTATTCAAATCGATTCTATGTATTTTATCGTGTAGAATTAAATGCTGACTACGAGAGATCTTAACACACAAATCGTCTTTAAGATTTCTGCTTTTCTGAATATCTGTAATGGAATCTTTTTTTTCCGGTTGTAATGATGTTACAAGACTTTATCAAGATAATATCTCTTTTTAATTACAAGATAATCTCTCTATTGGAGTAAACTAAAATAGACCGACAATCCGAAAATGTTCATTGTTGGAAATACAATAATGTTGTTGGTCACAATTACATTTTAACAATAAAGTAGAAACATATTTTAATTGGTTCGTTGTACTGAATATGCTTATTTATATATGCATGCAAGTTTTTATTTATTAAAAGAAATTACTGTATATACATTTTCTTTGTAGTTAAATTGAAAATAATTTATTGAACTAACTCGCGCATACTTTTATTTATTTTAGTAGAAGTGATGCTGTTTAGTATGCTATTATCACCCGGCATTCAGAAGCGCGGTAAGGGGTATTTTAAAAAATACTTATCGAAAGCTATTAACGGATTGCGTAGCTTTCTTTTTTTGTTTCTTTGGACAAAACTGCCTTGGCTATTGCGAAAGAACTAATTATAAGAAGAAACGAGAGAGAGAGAGAGAGATTTGTGATCTCTTGATGAAAATATTCAAGTTCCAAATTTGCTAAAGCAAATAAAATAAGGCGTTGACATAATTATTTACTTTGATTAATTATAGAAATGTTATTTTCAAAATTAAATCTCATAAAAGCCGAAATGGCAACGAGTCGTGTGCTGGTAGATTTCGATAGGTTTTTTTTTTAATATTCGTTGCAAATAATCTTGATATGCCCGTGAGATAGAGAATAGTTACGTGATATATCTTGTGAGGGGTCAGAGTGAATAAAGATTTTACTTGTTAGCATTTACTCTGTATTATAAAACTCATCTTTACTCTAATACTTAAACTTTGGCCATTTACTTCATGCTGTTATGTACAGTACAGTATACATAACAAAAAAAAGTTATGAAATCGTGTGAACTTTGACCGATCGGTTTTTTTTTTTTTTGTTTCTTATCGTGGGGTGATTTTTTCGCCACGATCTTGCGATTTCTTACCTGTCCGTAATAGACGTTTTCTGCGTTGAAGACGAATGGAATGTAGAAAGAAGAGAAAGCGACGTGCAAGATTCACGGGCGCTGGAAAAAGAAAGAGAATAAGAGAAGCATCGCAAAAATTTAAAGAAAAGAATCCTGAGGCAAACAAAACAGCTGTAAAGAAGTATTTTGATAGGAATCCTAATGCTAATAAGGAAGCTGTAAAGAGGCATTTTGATAAAAATTCTCAGGCTCATAAAGAAGCTGCAAAAAAACATGCAAGCAATAAACGTACAGTAAAGATCTTACAGTGAGAAAACAAGGAACGTTCTGCTTTTCAATACCGAGCTGATATTGATTATGCTGGTGATGAGAATGTGTTTATAGGAGAGATGAATAAAATATGCAAATTTTGCAGTGCCAAAAAATTTAACGATGAGACTCCTGGTATGTGTTGCGCTAATGGAAATGTTATGTTGCCCGGATTCAAAGAAGCACCTGAGCCTTTAAGTAATCTTTCTTACAAAATAAATAAATCAAGTGGCAGAAAACTGCAAACGGAATCAAAGAATTTTCTAAAAAATGCAAGAAAGTATTATGGATGTTTCCAAATGACTTCGTTCGGCAGTAAGGAAGTGAGAGAAGGGAATTATATGCCAACTTTTTAGATCCAAGGACAAATATACCATAGGATTGGCAGTCTTTTGCCATCAGAAAAACAACAACCTGTATTTCTTCAAATATATTTTGTAGGCAACGATGAAAAAGAGGTGAATATTAGGTGCAATAATTTCACAGGAGTGGATAAAAGATTAGTTTCTCAAATACAAAAGGCTCTTCATGAGCATAATTTATATGTCAAACAGTTTAAAGCAGCTGTTGAACGATATTCAACCAAAGAAAATTTTCAAATTGTAATTAATCCTGATAAACGACCTGCTGGTAAACATAAAGGACGATTCAATGCACCAACTGAAGATGAAGTTGCCTTAGTGATTGTTGGACAATCCTTTGAAAAGCGTGACATTAATATTCAAAGCAGGGATTATAAGTTGGTGCGCATTCCTGAAACGCATCGCTCTTATGATGCATTACAGTACCCATTGCTTTTTTGCTATTGAGAAGATGGGTATTGTGTTAATATTCCTCAAGTTGATCCTGTCAGTAAACTTCCTGTTACAAAGACAGTATCAGTTTCCGATTTTTATGCGTACCGAATTATGGTTAGAGAAAATTCAGAGAATCGCATACTATATTATAAAAAATTGTTCAATCAGTTTTTGGTTGACATGTATGCAAAAATTGAAACTGAACGTCTTGGCTATATAAGAAGAAACCAAACCAGGTTGCGAGTAGAAACTTACGCGCATCTCAAAGATGCTATTAGTAAAGCTGATGCTCAGGTTTCTGAGTTGAATAAAGTGACTATTTTACCAGCAACATTTCATGCGGGTGATAGGTATATGCATGAGCGAACTCAGGATGGTTTAGCATATGTACGTCATTATGGAAAACCAGATCTTTTTATTACATTTACATGTAATCCAAAGTGGAACGAAATTAAAGGTAATTTGCACTTTGGCCAAGAAGCTCAAGATCGTAACGACTTAATTGCGCGAGTCTTCCATTTGAAGCAAAAGAAATTTATGCAACTAATGACTAAATGTGCTATTTTTGAAAAATGTAACAGCTATATGTCAACCAATGAACAGCAGAAAAGAGGTTTGCCTCATAGTCATAATTTATTTTTCTTAGAGGATTCTGTTAATCCTAATGATATTGACATGATTGTGAGTGCCGAAATTCCAGATCCTGAGAAAGATCCCGAGTTATACGAAATTGTGAAAGCACATATGATTCATGGCCCTTGTGGCTCATTCAACAGAAATTCTCCATGTATGAAAGATGAATTTTGCAGTAAAGGCTTTCCCAAACCATTTTCCAAAGAAACCCAATACGGTTTTGATGGTTTTCGAAATATAGAAGACGATCAGCAGAAGATGGTGGATTTACAGTAACTTTAAAAAATAATGTACTTGATAACAGATGGGTCGTTCCATACAGTCCAGTGTTAAGTCGCACTTTTAACGCACATATTAATATGGAAATATGTAATTCGGTGAAATCGATCAAGTACATTACTAAGTACATTAACAAGGGTTCAGATCAGGCTGCGTTTGCAGTTGATAATAAGTATGACGAGATTACTAAATATGAAGTTGGGCGCTATATCAGTAGCTCTCATGGTGCTTGGAGAATCTTAGGATTTCCTATTTACGAACATTATTCCCCTGTCATGCACCTTGCTGTACATCTAGAAAATGGACAAAGGGTCTATTTTACTGAACATACTGTTCAAAACAAAATTAGTAGCCCTCCAAAAAAAAACGCTTTTGGCATTTTTTGAGTTGTGTAAGGTTGATGATTTTGCCAAAACGCTTTTATATAACGAAATTCCAGCATACTACGTATTGAAAAATGGTAAGTTTGTAAGAAGAAAAAAGGGAATAAATGTATCTAATTACACTGACATTAAGAAAGATCATGTCATAGGTAGAGTTTATACAGTACACCCGAACAATGCAGAATGCTATTATCTTCGCATGTTGCTGCATGAAGTAAGAGGACTTACATTATTTTTAAATCTAAAAACTGTTAACGGCACGGTTCATCTTACATTTCAAAACGCATGCAGAACATTAGGATTACTAGATGACGACAAGCACTGGGAACACACACTAGAAGAGGCAAGTCATTGCGATTCTCCAAAGAAAATTCGCGAGCTATTTGCTATAATGCTAATGTTTTGCCAATTGTCTGATCCCCTAAAATTATGGGATAAATATAAGGATTATTTAGGTGAAGATGTTAAGCATCAATTGAATCATGAATTTCAGGCGTTGAACATTCAATTGATATGAATGATGTTTACAACAAGTGCCTTTTGCTGCTACAAGAATCTTTGTTTGAAATGGGAGGATTGCAAATAAATGAATATGGACTACCAGTGCCTCAGCGATCGAATAATAAAATTCAAAATCACGACTATTTAAAGGAATTGGCGTTTGATGTAGTTGAGCAATCAGAAAAGGTGTCCAAAAATGAACCACTGCTCAATGATGATCAAAGAACGATATTTGACGAAGTCATGGATAGAATTAATTCCAGTAAAGGAAATATAATATTTTTAGCCGCTCCAGGCGGAACTGGAAAAACTTTCTTAATAAATCTGATACTTGCCAAAATAAGAACAAATAAACAAATTGCCATTGGCGTTGCGTCCTCTGGAATTGCGGCTACTTTAATTGAAGGTGGAAAAACGGCCCATTCCGCTTTTGAATTACCATTTAATTTAAATTTTTCGGAGACCCCGGTATGCAACATATCAACACAAAGTTCCATAGCTCAAATATTGCGGGAATGTAAGATCATTGTCTGGGATGAAGTCACCATGGTTCATAAAGGAGCAGTTGAAGCTTTAAATAGAACGCTCCAGGATTTACGACATAATAATGATGTGATGGGCGGTAAAACGGTTTTGTTATGTGGAGATTTTAGGCAAACACTACCTGTTGTACCAAGGGGTACACGGGCTGATGAAGTGAATGCCTGTTTAAAGTCGCCCTCTTTATGGCTGAAAATTAAAATACTTCATTTGAAAACTAATTTGAGAGTTCATTTAAATGGAGATTCTAAAGCGAAAGAGTTTGCAGATTTACTAATTCAAATTGGAGATGGAAAATTAAAAGAAAAGAAAGGTTATATTATCATTCCTAAGGAGTTGTGCAAGTTAGCTGGCGATTTGGAAGCGTTAACTGAACACATCTATCCAGACTTAGTAAATCTGCGAAAGAAACCGATTTCATGGCTGAAGGAGCGAGGAATTTTATCACCAAAAAACGATAGAGCTCAAGAAATCAATCAATTTTTATTACAAAAATTAGACGCAGATGAAATGACGTATAGTTCTATAGATTCAGTTGTAGAAAAGAAGAAACTGTAAATTATTCCGTTGAATTTCTAAATACTCTAAAGCCTTCTGGTATTCCGTTCCATAAATTAACTTTGAAAATTGGAGCTCCTGTCACGTTGCTAAGAAATTTGTATCCTCCAAAACTATGTAACGGTACGAGGCTACAAGTGAAAACACTACATAAGAATGTGGTTGAAGCAACTATTATTACTGGTTGTAGCGTTGGTGAATCATCATTTATTCTTTGCATTCCTTTAATTCCAACTGATTATCCATTCCAATTCAAGAGGTTTCAATTTTTCCGTAAAATTATGTTTTGCTATGACGATTAATAAAGCACAAGGGCAAACTTTGAAAAAAGCTGGAATAGATCTGAGAGAGAATTGTTTCTCGCATGGTCAGTTTTATGTTGCATGCTCCAGAGTTAGTTCTGCTAAAGACTTGGCCATTCTTAGCAAAGAAGGGAAAACAACTAACATCGTATATAAAGAAGTACTGTGGAATAAAATTAAAATACTTCATTTGAAAACTAATATGTCGTTTTTTTGCCCGAGCAACGCCGGGCTTATCTGCTAGTTGATAATAATGATGATAATAAAATAAAGAATATTTACCTGATTGTAAGTAATTCAGATATGAAAAATCATCGCACAGCTGACAATGTTGTACAATATTTGTGTGGTGGTTTGAGCATGCTAATCCCGAATTCAGATGATTTTTGCTCTGCCCCCTTTCTTGATATCAAAATACAGAATATTTAGATTTCATTTTTCATTTGTTAATTTTATCAAGCTTTTTTCAATACAGTTAACGAACATAATCCATTCCATAACTTCGTTCGCTATCCGAATTGTTCGTTAACCGATTATCGATTTACTATCGGTTTTTATGGGAATTCGATTACTTCATTTTGGAGATCCAAAAATATGAAATATATACTTTCTTACTAAGTTTATTTATATGTAATAATATATATATATATATATACACCACAGTCTTGCATTTTTATTAGTCATGTTTTTTTGGGGGGGTTAAAACATTTGTGTAATGTCGATAGTTATTCTCTCATTTTCAGGATTTTTCAGAAGTAATTAATAGGATCGTAATTGTAGAGATCCCCAAGCCTATTATCCTCATTCTGGTTTGGAAGCCATTTAGATGCCCGTTGTTCTGAAATCTTCACACTTTTTCAAAAGATCTTTAATTGCTTGAGACTTCTCGATATATCTTTCATAGCTCAGTTTGTGAGTTTACTGTAGCTGAGTTTGTGTTTACTGTTCATGCCGTACTGCCTAGCAACATCAGAAATCTTCTGCCCACTCTTTACCTTGGCTGTTATCTCTTCCTTGATTTTTACAGTGAGCATGGTTCTTGTCACTCCACTCATTTTATGCTCCATAATATTATCAGTTTCTTTTTTAAATAATAAATTCGAAAAGCACTTACAAAAATTCAGATAACAGAAATCTACTAGCGCACAAAAAATTATTTAAATGCAAGGCCCTGATAAAATTCGAAATTTGGTATTAAAACGTTAACTATTATCCGATGGACAGTTAAACTATTGCCTTTCGTAAATAAAAACTGAAGCAAAACTTAACGAGTACCTGCCTGACAGTCTCGCAAAGACTATAAAAAATTATTTGTCAGAAAGGTAAACAAAAAGATGGGATTACAAGGGAGAGTTTCAAAATTCGAAGGAATAATACTCGATCGGTATCGAGTTGAGCGTCGATATCGATATCTTCAGAGCTCCAAACGGTTTTGAGTTGTCACCTGGAGACAAGGAAAGAACAATTGATATTCACTAGTTTATGTTGCTTCTTTTTCTGCATGTTCTGTGAAGTGTTTGTTATCTGTACGTAAAAATCTTTCGCGAAAGTGTTCGTTATCTGAACTTGTTCGTTAACCGATCACCCCCTGTATATCCTTAAAACATATACACCTACCTATATTCAGAATAAAAATTTCTTATGTATAAAATTTCATTGTGGTGGAATAAGGCTTCACCCCATCTCTTCTTTTTTAAGATAAGCCCAAGTTTTTTATTACAAAATTTGGTTAATTTGTACCTAGGTAATTTAAGATGGCGGCCTAATCGGTTGCGACAGCGACTGTTGCGAGCGAGACGCGATTATGTGATCCCGACGGCGGCTGTTGTGAGCGAGACGCGATCACGTGACTACCTCGGAAAAACCCCGACGCCTAACTAAACAAAATGTACGTTGCATGTAAAAACTAGTACTACCATTACTAAGTATACGAAAAAAGCACATTTTACTCACCTGCACGAAGGCTGTCATTTTCGCTTCTCTTTTTCGGCAATGACAACTTGCTGACCGGTTTTCGATTCGGCTTGGAACCCTTCTTTTCTTCGTCCGTTTGACAATAGTTTGCCCAATCAACAGATGTGTGAGCACTGAGAGAGCACGCAAAAGTCGCGTTCTTTAGCGTGCATTCCAAGCACAGCAAGTGCCATACGAAGGAAAACACTTCCCCCCAAGAAATGTGTCCGCACTTACCCCTAAAGGTGCCTTCAAAAGCGGAAGAGTTCTTTTTTACAATAGGTGCATCCCCACTCTTGAGGCCAAGATACCCTTGCCGGTGACCGACGCTGAGGTGGCCCACACCATCGGCAACCTCAACAAAGGCAAGGCGCCAGGCATCGACGAGATCACGGCCGAGATAGTACAAGCTCTATACCAGACACAGCCTGACCTGCTTCGTGTCATTTATCAGAAGTGTCTACTCCTGGGTCACATCCCAGTGCAGTGGAAATGGGCGTGTCTTGTGTTGATTCACAAGAGTGGGTGTCCGAAGGACGAACCGAAGACTTACCAACCTATTAGCCTATTGCCAGTGCTGGGGAAAGTTTTGGACAGAATCCTTTCAGATCGAGTCTTTTTCCTCTTAAAACAAAAGGGGCTTCTACACTCGCAGCAGTATGGATTTCGCCCGGATACGTCGACCTGCAGGGCATTGCATTGTGCAGTGGATTTGATCCTCCAGCACAGCCGGCAGGGCCTCCACACGTCGCTCGTTTCGATGGATGTTGTGGGGGCTTTCGGCAACGTTTGGTGGCCGTCCATCGTGAGTGAGTTCAGGAGAGCAGCCCTGCCCACCACCCTCTTTTTGTTAGTCCGAAGTTTTCTTCGAGACCGTGAGGTCGAGTATGTGACTCCCTCGACAAGGTATGTTAGGAAGCTGGAGAGGGGTTGTCCCCAGGGTTCATGCATAGGGCCCCTCGTTTGGAACGTCCTTGCCGACACGGCGCTGAGACTTGTCATGCCAGACAATGTCCAGCTGCAGGCCTACGCTGATGATCTGCTTCTAGTAGTTGCAGGAACGAACAGACGCGACATGGAATGTCGCGGCAACGAAGTGATAGAGCAGCTTGTTCGCTGGGGACAGTCTCATAAACTGTCCTTCAGCCTTGAGAAATCGGATGCCCTGACGGTGGCCCACACTGGGACGTTGGCCAGGCAGCCAATCTTCCGGATGCGGGGAACCCCACCAGAAGGGTGAGCAAGCTAAAGTATCTCAGTGTTTCATTGACCAGACCCTTAGCTGGACGCTACACTTGAGGTACGTCCGGAACAGGATGAACCTCACGATGGCAGGACTATCGTGACTGGCCAGAGAAGACTACAAGCTGCGTGGTGAAGCGAGCCGGTCCATCTATAAAATGGCTCTGGAGCGCATGATCTGCTACGCCTGTGGCATCTGGTGGAAGGACTCAGCTAATGTGAAGCAAAGTAGAACCCTACTTAGCATCCAGAGACCCGCTGCCCTACAAGTCACACGAGCCTACAGAACCGTGTTCACAAATGCGGCCCTGGTCCTAGCCGGGCTGCTCCCCCTGCCCCTAATGGTCAGCCAGGAGGCGGCCTTCTTCCGGACTACAGTAGAAGGATTAGAGGCGAAACACTGTTCTCAGATGTTCCCAGCCAATCAACTCTCATGTCGGTCAGACATTTGGAGAGTTTATCCAAGCCTTCGGATTAGTCTTGACTGGGATGTCGGTAAACCAACCTTGAACAGTATTGAAATCTATACCGACCGTTCGAAAGACGGTAGCCAAGTAGGTGCCGCATATTGCGTGTACAAAGACGGAGTTTTAGTGTACAGTTCGTCAGTTAGACTGAACGCGGAAGCGTCCGTGTTCCAGGCAGAACTGGTGGCTCTTTTGGGAGTGTCCCAGTGGATCCTTAGGCATCCGGGTTCTGAGCCGGTCACGGTTTACTCAGACAGCCAGTCGTCGCTTCAGGCCTTGAGTGACGGGTATTATAGAGATGAATTGGTACTGGAGATCAGAGGTAGGGTACTGAGGGCAAGGCACGAACAGCACGTTGCCCTGTGCTGGGTCCGAGGCCATATCAGGATCCCGGGCAACGAGCGTGCTGACCAACTGGCTAAGGCGGGGCCAGAGGCTCATTTGTAACGAAGAAGGTAGCTTTTCCAGCAAGTTACTTAAAAGGTACCCTACTGTAGCAATCAATGACACACTGGCAAGAGTGCTGGAACCTCAGTACAGTAGGTAGGTCAACCTACGCCTTTGTGTCTGACGTTGGCCTAACTGCGATCAGCTGTAATTGGAAGCTGACCCAAATCCTTACGGGACATGGGATGTTTCCCCACTACATGTCCAGATTTGGACGTGGAAGTGGTTGCTACTCCTGTGGGTGCCCGCGCGGCGATGTGAGGCACTTTGTACTTGAGTGCCCTAACACGGAAGACGTCTGTAGGAGGGCTAGTCACATCGACTGGACAAAGCCCGCAGACCAAGTACTTAGAACGCTGGCAGCAAGTAAAGGAGAATATGAAACATTAAAGGAATTGATGGATGTTGTTCTGGGTCTATTCAACCTTTAGTCCGGTGTCACCGCCGGACAGGGTTCCCCTTCCTGAGGGGGAACCTGCCGCTTGTTCCGTGAGTAGCCTCCCCTTTGGTAGAGCACTCTAAGGCGCGACTTAGGTCGCGCCCAAAACGTATGTCAAAGTTAAAGGGCCGTACCTGAAAGCGATGACAGCAAGGAAGGCAAGGAAAGCAAGTAAGGCACATGGGTTGGCGACCGACCTTCGATCTTTCTAGCCTTGTGCCAGAGCTAGAGCCAGAGCCAGAGCACTTCTTCTCGGGACGTCTTTCAAACGTCTAAGCGCCCGGTGCCCACCGGGCGATGGACCGGCCTATGATTAGAACATCGTCTCTTAGCACTCTGTAGTGCCATTCGGCGGAGAAGAGGTAAAACTTGGAGTTGACAAGATGAATAGGTGCATCTCATAGCCACGGAGTTCCTGTCGGCATGGTACACCAACTTCGACGCACGGGAACAAGCAGTACAAACAGCGTCGACGTGTTGCAATCCTAGTTTTATGGCCAATTTCACGTCGGACGAAATTCTCTCGTCCATCCCCAAATCGTTAAATTTACTTCCAAGCAATTCAAAAAACATTACCGAATCACACCTAGTCCAGAATTCTTTCGAAATTATCACTTCGGTCAACATTATTATTATTCTCGGGTTTTTTTCTTTCTTTCTTTCTAAATTTCCAAAAAAAAACGAAATAAACAAAATGCAAAACGTCAGGAATAAACCTCGATACGAAAGGAGGGAAAAAAAGGGGTACGTACCGTAAAGAGAGCAGTAGGAAAATTCTAGATAACCAAAAAACAAAAACATCTCGCATACGCCACAACCTTGCGAATGAAAACAAAAATTTGCATAATTTCATCGCAAGGAAAAAATCAACGAGGAACGAAGCGATTTGCATAATAAAATTGCCAGATTTCGAAAAGCGCCCTCTACAGTCTCCAGTATCGAGATTTCCGAACGGTAGCGGATCACGTGATCACGTATCGCTGGCAACAGTCGCCGTCCGGAGCATCGCCAGTCGCAACAGGTAAGGCCGCCATCTTGAATTACTTAGGTACAAATTAACCCAAAATTTAACATGTTTGTTTTTCCTAAAACACGTTGAATTTAATTTCCGGATCTTAAATGTTCATTATTCCAAAATCATCAAGATCAGATATGTTTGCATACCCCTGCTGTCTACATAGGATTTCATTATCATATAACCCTGCAACATTTTTTAGGTTGAAACATTCGAAATTGATTAATACGCCTCGAGTTCTTCTGCCTTTGAATTAAAGCTACATTAAGTATTAATTTTTTTAAAAATGTATATAAATACATATACAGGGTGGGCCAGCGAAAACGAAACGGCAGAGTGTTCGTGTTCGTCCAAGCAAAGCGCTCGGACAGGTCGATCTTTTGCTCGAGGGGACATCTTTTGCAATAAAGTTTTTGCGATTCTGAATACAAAAGACAACAAAAAATTTTAAAAACTCATTTATTTTGTATTAACTAAACAAACATTTATTTCGAAAAAAATGTTTGTTTAGTTAATATTCAGAATCGCAAAAACTTTATTGCAAAAGATGTCCCCGCGAGAGTAAAATCGACTTGTCCGAGCGCTTTGCTTGGACGAACACGAACACTCTGCCGTTTCGTTTTCGCTGGCCCACCCTGTATAAATATAAACTTGCGATTTATTTTTCTTCGATATTGCGATTAAATATGTTGCTATTCGATTGTATCGATGATTCTTACGAAAAGAAAGCTTGATGGTGGTTACTCAAACTTAACTCCTATTTATGCTAAGATTCGAAGAAAAAATATATTCGCAATAACTGTCAAACCTGAAATAACAGGTCGGTGATATTTCCTGAACAACACCTATATATTTTTCGAAGTTTTCTCCCTACTACAGGAAGAAAATTAGACAATTTATAGAAAGGAAAGGTGAGGACAATTGAACAATACTTCGTTTGATATGTGATATTTTCAAAAATGTTGATTTTAATTTGATTATATAATACAGCCGGTAATGATATAACATGTAGACACTATCTTGCTGTATTGAAGTATTGAGATGTTCTTTGTTTATTATAGTTAACATTCACCGGTTTATGTCGATTTCCGTTTCTTCTTCATTGATATAAATACTGAAATAATTCAATTGAAAGAAAGAATTATAATAAGATGTATCGCTTGTAATTTGCTGGTTCTACGTGTAAGTAAATTCGATAGAATAATCATTTGTTCAATTCCAAATTAATCCGTACGATGGATAAGTCTGAGATACTGCAATTTATTATTTCTCCTATAAGAAATTTCTATTTGTAATTTACGTTATATCATTAATTGAGTTGAATCAAATAATATATATAAGAAAATCTTTCGTTAAGTTGACTATTGAAGTTACTATCTTTGCTATGTTGTACCTTAAGAAATAGAGATGATATTCGTAATTTTATTTCCATTCATATTAGCATATTACCACCTTTTCAATTCATTTTAATTTGTTCGTAAGCATGGTTCTAAGCCGTTTCCTGATATCATAATATAAATAGATAATCACAATACAGTCTAAACAGAAGTATACACAAAAACCGCACCATTTCAGTCATATAGTGTTGTCGTACGTATTAACAAAATATTAAATAATATATTTAATTATATTTTTAACGTGAGAATTTAAATATCTTTTAAATTGAGAAGTGTGTTTGAACACAATTCCAAAATATAGGCAATATAATTACTTAGTTTTTATCCTTAATAGATGATAGAAAGCCAACATCTAGTTTACATAAAGATATTAGGTAATTATAATTGTTTTCTTGGAAGTATGGTTACTTAATAAATATAAAATATAAATACGACTTTACAAAGTTGGAACTTTGTCTTGTCTTTACTTCCGCCGTTCACATTATCAGCAGTCCATTAGAATTCACAGTCTCTTGGAGACGACCTTTCTTTTGAGGCTCCTGCCTCCGGAAAAGTGTGGGTGCCAAGAGGTGGCCGATTTCTCGGTCCCCCTTTTTGTCGGCTAACAGGTCCGTGAGACCTGCCCACGTCAAGATGGCGGTTCGGAGGAGTTACGCGTTACGCGAGTGGATGCGAGTGGAGGAAGTGCATGGGTTCGACGGTAGAGCGGCGGATGATGACATTCGAATAAAGGACATTACAACGGATAAAACAATAACAAAGATTTATTAAAGCTAACTGGTCGATTACAGATACGGCGAGCGTCGGTCGCCTGAGTTCGGATTCGCGGAGGGAGAGTTTACAAAACTTCGGGTCATACCTCGGGATCCGGGTCGCTCTTCACAGACGATACGATCTCGTAGGTTTCCGGCGGTTCCCCTCGACTTTTTCCGCACGCGCACAGGCTAAGAGTTAGACGTAACCGACCCCCCTTTTCTCCGTCGTCGCCCTTTTATTCTCTCGGTCACGAGTTTCAGGTTCGCCAACCCGCGTTTTTCGACTCTTGTTCCTCCTGATTCATTTTTTCTATCTTTTGACTCATATCCCTTTTCCTTCTACTCGCGCGGAAAGGGATGTATCATTACCGGCTAAATTCCGGTGGGTTCGAATTTTCACACCACCTTGGGCTTTCTAAAATCGAAGCTGTCCCTGAAGGCAGGTTCGATTTTTTAACAGGTTGAACCCTGAACCTCATCGACAAATAATGTTAGAACAATATCCGCGAGAATATCCGGAGTAAAACGGATAGGAGGCTCACGAACTAATTTAAGTGGCTGCCTCTTCTCGACGGGAGACGTCCTTTTGTTCACCTTCCAAACCCGTGAAACGGAAGATAAAAGGATCCAAGAGTCACGGGAGACATCCGGAAAGACCGACGAATCAAGAAGCGGACGATGCTACTCAGTCGCGACAATGATTGACATGGTGAAAAAAAATTTTCCACGATTTACTTGGCGACATTGATAATTTAATGATTACGCGACAATCAAGGATTAATCGGCGCGCGTTACAATAAGCTGTTATGCTAAACCGACCACGGTGAGTGGGTAAATAACAACGGTGTTCCCGGAAGTAGGGTTGCTTCCTGGCTGGCACGTGGTGCAGACGTAGTTTTCTTTCGTCACTTGGGCACGAGAGTAAAGTTCAAGGTCTTGAGTGTTCGTTGTTCTCGCGCGTTATGTGAAAACTTTGGGTTCGCCTCGGGCTACAGCAACAAGTAGTGTATCTACTGGTAGTTCGGTTGTGTTGGTAATAGTTCTATGTCTGGCACAGATGTCGAAGTTAAACAGGAACTTGAGGGCTGGAGGATTCCGGTGAGTGGTGTCTTGATATCGTTTTGTTGTAGTGTGGCGGTGTCGTCGGGTATGAAGCTCGGAGCGGTGATTAATTTTGGTGGAGGGTCGTCATAGTCTTAGTCCGTTGCGGCGAGGATGTCGTCCTATTGGTACTCACAAAAGTTAATTAAAAACAGTATTTGAAATGAAAAGATGATTTGTTCTCGGATCGAGGTACACATTACAAAAAGTTATAACTGGGGTTACTCTCCCTCAGGTCGCTAGGATAATAAAATTCTAACTTAAATCTAAATGAGATAAGCTAACACGTTGGTCTAATTCAAAACGGTGGTTAACATGGTTAAATAAAATTCGAACGATATTAATATAACGAAATATAAGTAATATAATATTTGACTAATAGTAAGTAATAATATAGGTTAAGATGCGATATAAGATGATATATTATAATGGATTATAATAAGGACAAAACTTCGAAAGAAGAAGTTGAACAAAGGATCTAAAAATGGCGGTGTTAATAGGTTTGAACAATGGCCCGTTGGTGAAGGTGGGTGGGATCGCTTCGGGGTGCTTCCTGTAAGGGTGTGTCGCTTCCCGGAAGCGGGTTAGTTTCTCTTTCTTGAAGACGGATTTCTTCAGGTCGAGTATCTTGCGATTGTTGTCGGCCCGCCGGAAGTTGTTGTCGGCGGCGTATAATCGATCGGAAAGTATAGAAGAGGCCAATCAGAATTACGGCAGCACCAAGGCAACTAGCAAGTATAGTTGATGGGTGCATATAGGAGGCTGGCTCGGGGGTTGCTGTCATTCGCAACAAATGATTGAGATCATATTTGACGTTAGAGAGAGATTGTTCAGCCATCTGGATGTCATAGTCCGTCGTGGATGAGAGTTTTTCCTGCATTGCGGGGTTCTTAAAATGGTTCAATAGGAGTTGCATCTCCGTTTGATTGATAATCTGGTCGATGGGTGGAATGACCAATTGGTGGGTCCACTGTAGTGATATAGTTGATTGGCCTTGGAAATGTGAGGTAAGGATAACTCCGGGCAAGTAGCCAGTGCAAGCATTTGGGAGACTGATGATTCCAGTATTATTTAATTTTTGGGTTGTAGAGGAAAAAGGGGTCTTTTGATACCTATTAGGGCATCTAATAGTTAGAGTGAGAGGCTTAGGAGTGGAGTAGACCCACGCTCCGGGTTGGTCTAATTTCTTAAAAATTGGCGCATAGTTATGAATAATTTGTCGCTTGCAGAGTTCCTTGACCTGTAGTTCGATCCCGCTGAAGAGGGCGTATTCACAACTTTGTTGGGGAGCCCTAAGGATGGGAAGATCCACGGAGCAAATGGCGAAGTGGGCAGTTGTACAGGTGCTTAACTCATGTCGCTGTAGCAGCATGTAAGACTGTCGATCCATCGATAACGCAATGACGGGGTACACAGTACGGAATTGAATAAAAGTTTTTATCGTGGAGATGTAAGTAGGAAACGGTACAATTTCGTACATGTCGAAATATCCACTAGGAGTGATTAAAGGTATTTTGGCGAAAATTCGTAGTTTCCCCGGTACTGCTACAGCAATGGTAGTGATCCATTGGTAGTACTTGAAGAGCGTATCTGGTATTATAGGTTCGATCATGGCGTAGCCGTCGGGGAGTTTCGTTTGTATATCTCGGAGAGTACGTAGGAGAACTTCGCGAGGAACAAGGTAGGTGTTCAATCGCTTCTGTTCTAGGACATCTATCGCTTCGCGTAGTTCTAACAGCTGGAAATGTAACTCTTGGAGGGATGATTCAATATTTCTTAAGATAATTTCATAGGCGAGATTGAAACGGTATAGGTTGATCAACTCGCCAAAGCTTTCTACTCGTTTAAACAGAACGTAAATTTGGTGTCTGTTTTGCTTACTTATGTTTAACGTGTCTTGTATCAAGGTAGTTTGGGATTGTACTAGGTGAACGATTCCTTCGGTCCGCCGTTTGATAGTCTCGACTTCTGTATTTAACGTTTCGACCTCCTCGGAGGTGGCTGTTCCAAAAAGGAATTTAAGAGCTTTCCCTCCGAAGTCTATGAGTCCTCTTTTCCTTTGTGGAGCAGGACGAAGTGTGATTAACGCGAGGAGTTCTTGATATTCTCGTTGATAGTTCCGGAAGGAGGCCTGTATTAATTCGAGGCCTTGCGTGGGAAGTTTCCATTCGGTTCCGGTTTGATTTGGTGCTTGCTGTTCTTGTTGTTGAATCCAGGCTTTCAAATAAGCTACCGATTCGGAGACAAATTGCAATTGTCGCTCCAACGGTTCAAATGTGATATCGGTGACGAGGGTCCAGTGACTTGCCGTGATGAGGAAGTTGCCCCGATGTAAGAAAAGGACGCCTTTGGTAAAGGTCTTTGGGTCGGAGGGAGAATGCAGCGCCGTATAGCTGCTACTTAAGATAAGAAGGCCTAGTGGCAGGAACAGCATTATACCCTTTTAGGTTGGTTTCTGCAAAGAACAGGAAAACCAAATCATAGTAGGTTACGAAACCTTTAACTAATTATTCCAGTTAGGGGCGACCCCGAATATAACCCCGAAAGACTAAGCGACCCCGAATACAACCGGATAAATAACGAACACGGAACGAAGGGGTGGATTAATATAAGGCACAATTTATTGAGCACTATATGTACAGATAAATACTCATACTATATAATGTAAATAATGTACTATAAGCAAAGTAATGTAAAATAATATAATGTACAGAGACAATGTCTTCTGACTACAATGTAGGATCCGGAAGTATCCAAACAAACGGGAGTGCTTCTTAAGTGGCCGTTCGGCTTCGGTTTCTGTCGGTAGGGCGGCGGCGAGAAGAGGACGAGCCAGTGTTTGGTTCCGCTGGGGCCGCTGACTGGGGATGGCTAGCCTTCATTCCCTGCGCTCAGGGGATGACGGTAGACTAGTCGTCGGTGAAACGAACCGAGGGATGCGACTACGATTTCGACTGGGCCGCGGCATCACCCATGGCTGTTCGGGGACCGGGCCGCGGCTACGTAGCGCGTATGGAGGCGTACTCTCTGGTTCCTCCGTTTCCGATTGTTCGCGTTCTGAGTCCTCGTGCTCGGTGTCCTCTTCCCTTTCCCTTTCTACTATTTCTCCCGAAGGGGGCTGAGTAGGGATAGAGGTTAAGATAAATTCGTCCCACGGGTCGAGATACGGGGATGGATCAAGCTCAGTGGGTGCGGTCAAGGTTGTGAGCTGATCATTATTTTGCGTTTGCCGCAGGTGAACTTCCTCGCGGGCGGTTGTTGGTTTGATTCGATCCGCGTGGACATGCATCTTACGTTTGGTTTCTAAATGTTCAATTTTAAAGTTTACCGGACCGAGAGCTTCGATAATTCGATAGGGTCCAGACCATCGCGGTGCTAATTTCTGCTTTAACCCTCTTGGCGTAACGACTTCCTTTAATAGAACTCTGTCTCCCACCTTATAACAGGGAGGTTTATTTTGTCGCCGGTGTCGTTCTTGTCGAGCTTCGGCGGCCTGTTCGGCCACCTGTTGAGCGGTTTGATGTGCTAATTTCATCCGTTGTTGTAATTCTGAGGCAAAATTGTCATCTATATCATAACGCACTTCCACCGGCTTGGTAACTATATCAAACGGATAGTAAATAATCAACCCTATCGGAACCGGAATCCCTCCGATCGCCGAGAGAACAATCCTAGCGATGCTCCTATGCGTACGCGAAGCGACGTCGAGCATGCGGAGGCCCCAAGAAGGGCGCGAGAGCTATCGGGGTCGTGCTAGAGAGGAGAAACCCAACAGGTGGAGAGGAAAAGTACGAAGCGTCCAGGGCCAGCGATCCCCGTATAATAACCGGCGACGACCCTCTCGTGCCGAATCCACTCCCGAAAAGGACAAAAAGCGAAACCCGCACATCGGGAAACCACAGGCTCAAGCGGTCACTGCTATTACTTATCCCGATATTCGAAGCGAAGCTACCTTTGAATGTTATATAGGAGGAAGCCCGGCCATTGTACAGATAGACACGGGAGCTAAGGTATCCCTCTTGTCTAAAGCTTTTGCCAAAACAATGAAGGAAAGGATACACATCGACCACCATAAAGAGACCGATTTACGAAGCGCTACCGGTCATATCATTCAAACTTACGGTATTGCGAACCCTACCTTCGAAATCGGCGACCTGCAGTTCCCCTTTGCGTGTTGTCTAGTGGATATAGACGTTACATATCCTTGCGACGGCATTATTGGAAGGGATATGATCGCTGATAAGGGCTTTCTTATCAACTTAAAGAAAGGAGAATTGATTATACCTCCTGTTACGGTAGTAACGTTATTAAACTCCACGATGTCCGGAGATGAGTCGGGGACGGAACTACCCGACGAAACGACAACGCGTAACCGACAGGTCCAGGGAAGTCGGAATAAATCGAGGGAAAAGGCCCAGGTAACTGCGGCTATAAGATCTAAAAAGGGATCACAAGGACAGGTAAACGGAGAAGAAGAAAGGAGGTAGTCTTAATAGAACCGTGCCGACTTCCCCCCATGACGGATAATATCGTAAGCGCGACCATCCGAGGACGTCGCATTCCAAGTAATAAAATGGGAGTAATTGAGACACTTCCCCTTGCCCAGGAAGGAATATTCGGAGCCGATGTATTGGTCACACCCAACAAAAAGGGACAAGTACCCATCCGTCTCCGCAATTCGACCCACCAAACGATAACGTTAAAGAAAGGAGAAAAAGTAGGCACGTATTTCGAGGCGGTCCAGGAAATAGACCCGGTCGGGACTATCCGAGAAGGAGAAACGGCACAATTATCAGAGGCCGAATTTAACCAATTATTTGATTGGACTGATATCCCGGAAGATGAACACCAAGAGCTTTTAACCTTATTATATAAATATCGACACGTTTTCGCCGTTAATGATTACGATTTGGGGTATTGTGATATTGTGCAACATAAAATTGATACCGGCGATGCGGCGCCCGTTTACTCCCCCCCGTATCGAATTCCATATGCGCAACGGCAGCAATTAAATGAAATAATCGATGGACTTTTAGCGAATAACATCATCGAACATTCTACATCACCCTGGAGTTCAGCAGCGCTTCTCGTTAAGAAAAAACTAGGCGGTTTGAGATTAGTTATAGATTACCGCAAGTTAAACAAAATCACTAAAGTAGATCCATATCCACTGCCCTTAGTGCAGGAATCCCTTAGCTTGATGGGCCAAGCAAAATATTTCTCCACCATGGACACAGTCTCAGGATTTTGGCAATTGAGTGTATGTGATAAGGAGAAAACAGCCTTCTCCACACCTGATGGCCACTATCAATGGAACAGGTGCCCCATGGGGCTCCGTAACTCACCTGCAGCCTTTGAAAGAACCATGGACTTTGTCCTGCATGGTCTGAAGGGAAAGACATGCCTCGTCTACATGGACGACATCTTGACTTTCAGTCCCGACTTCCCTACTCACCTCAAACGCTTGGAACAAATATTCCAACGATTAGGCGAAGCCGGAATTAAGCTAAAACCAAAAAAATGTCATTTTCTGCAGAGGCAAATAAAATTTTTAGGCCATGAAATTTCCGAACAGGGTATAAAACCAGATAGCGATAAGGTAAAGTGCGTCTTAGACTTCCCTAGGCCCGAAAATGAGCGAGAAATTCGATCCTTTTTGGGATTAACTGGTTATTATCGTCGACATGTGGACAAGTATGCAAAAATCGCCAAACCCTTAACGGATTTATTGAAGAAAGATACCTCTTTCGAATGGGGCCCGGCTCAACAAGAAAGTTTCGAGACGCTAAAGCAAATTCTAACCTCCACTCCATTATTAAAATCACCGGATTTTTCGAAGCCTTTTTTCCTTGCTACAGATGCTTCGAATGTTGCCTTAGGAGCCATATTATCCCAAGAGGAAAATGGCACAGAGAAACCGATTGCTTATGCAAGTCGATTACTGAGAAAACCCGAACTTAACTACAGCACGACTGAGAAGGAGTGTTTAGCTACTGTTTGGGCTGTGAGATATTTTAAACCTTACTTATATGGACGAAAATTTACGATACTCACGGATCATCGACCTCTGCGTTGGTTATTAGATTGTAAGGACTCAACTACAAATTCGCGGCTTTCACGATGGATTATCTTCCTCCAAGAATTCGATTTTGACGTGGTTCACAAAGCGGGAGAGTCGCATAAAAATGCAGATGCTCTTAGCCGCATCCCTATTCGGCAAATCCAGGAGGTAGACCCTATATTTTCCCTGACGCAAATAGCGAAGGCGCAACAAGGAGATACGCGGTGGAAACCCCTTATCCAACAATTGCAAGACGGAGCAATCTCAGGAAGTTGGAACGGCCTTACCTTAGACGAATTCTATCTCAATGAAGAAGGCGCCCTATGCCACAAAGGCACCAATAAAGGACAGTCCGACTGGTGGGAACAAATTGTTGTCCCAGCCGCTCTTAAGGATTATCTCCTATATACCTTCCATGATAATCCCATCGCTGGACATCTGGGAGAACTTAAGATGCGTTCTAAAATAGCTAAGTCGTTTTATTGGCCGGAAATGACCAAGGAGATACGAAATTATTGTCAAAGCTGTCTAAGCTGCGCGAAACATCGTCGGCGCGGACGCAGAGCCCAAGCCGAATTACAATTATTTGCTCCCCTTTCACACGTCTTTGAACGTACCGCTATGGATATTGTTGGACCACTCCCGCGCACCACTACGGGGAATAAATATATCTTAGTCTTCGTCGATCACTTTACCCGGTATGCTGAGGCTATTCCACTACCGGATGTTAGTAGTAAGACGATCGCGAAAGCCTTCGTTACCAATATTATATTACGTCACTCGACGCCGACGCACTTACTGACGGACCGAGCTCCGAATCTGATTTCGAAAATGTTTACCGAAGTATGCAAGCTCCTGAACATAAACAGGCTCCTCACCACCGCCTATCATCCTGCCAGTAATGGCGTTGTGGAAAGATTTAACAAAACATTAATTGATATTTTAGCACATTATGTAGCCAGAGATCAACACGATTGGGACGAGTGGATACCTTACGCTCTCTTCGCGTACAACACCTCGGTTCACGCTTCTATGAATGAGAGCCCATTCTTCCTTTTGTATGGTAGAGACCCTACCTATCCGTTTGATATCGGTCAAGGGCTTTGAATGCGATTATGTTAGATAGCTAACGAGTCAAAAAAATCCGTAATTCGGAGACCTCCCGTTTCTCCGGAAAATACGGGCAGGAGTGGAATGATTCCGCCCAACCCTCCTAGGGTGAGGGGGTTTGGATTCGGATTCGCTTGAGCTGGCCCTACCGCGGGTTGTGGATTGCCCTCCATTTTTTGCGATAGGTTTAATTAGCTTAGGAAAACAGACTAGGAACAGTATCGGAAGTAGTTCTATGACTTAGGTCCCTACTTCGACTGGAATGGTCCCTTTTATTCGAATATGATCCTTTCCGCTCTATCGATATTTCGAAGGAGTCGAACCCCACTCCTGAAAAACCAATTTGTGGGTGCCGGGAGGTGGCCGATTTCTCGTTCCCCCTTTTTGTCGGCTAACAGGTCCGTGAGACCTGCCCACGTCAAGATGGCGGTTCGGAGGAGTTACGCGTTACGCGAGTGGATGCGAGTGGAGGAAGTGCATGGGTTCGACGGTAGAGCGGCGGATGATGACATTCGAATAAAGGACATTACAACGGATAAAACAATAACAAAGATTTATTAAAGCTAACTGGTCGATTACAGATACGGCGAGCGTCGGTCGCCTGAGTTCGGATTCGCGGAGGGAGAGTTTACAAAACTTCGGGTCATACCTCGGGATCCGGGTCGCTCTTCACAGACGATACGATCTCGTAGGTTTCCGGCGGTTCCCCTCGACTTTTTCCGCACGCGCACAGGCTAAGAGTTAGACGTAACCGACCCCCCTTTTCTCCGTCGTCGCCCTTTTATTCTCTCGGTCACGAGTTCCAGGTTCGCCAACCCGCGTTTTTCGACTCTTGTTCCTCCTGATTCATTTTTTCTATCTTTTGACTCATATCCCTTTTCCTTCTACTCGCGCGGAAAGGGATGTATCATTACCGGCTAAATTCCGGTGGGTTCGAATTTTCACAAAAGAATGTAAAACAGGTATTTTAATTGTGGCAATAACACCAGAGGACGCTTTTTACCTGTTTTACATTCTTTTACGGAGGCAGGAGCCTCAAAAGAAAGGTAGTCTCCGAGAGACTGTGAATTCTAAAGGACTGCTGATGGTGTGAACGGCAGAAGTAAAGACAAGACAAAGTTCCAACTTTGTAAAGTCGTATTTATATTTTATATTTATTAAATATGAATAACGCCGGCCATGTTTTGTATTTAATTTTTTACTTAAAATATGGTTACTTAGTTTGGTTATGAAAGAAACTACTAAAACATAATATTTAATAATTAATATAATATTAATGTAATTAATAATTAATATAATAATATAATATTAATATAATATTTGTAATTATATGTAATTAATATAATAAATATTAATATAATATTTTCAATTAGTTGCTTAATTTTGTGTAATGAATCAGTTAAAGATATTCTATCTGGAGAGAAAGTAAGAATTTACCAGTGGCATTCAGGCTGTATTACAGATATAACTACAAAACAACGAACATTGCTATGATTGTGAAGACTAAAAAGATCACTCTTAACAATCATACTTGTGCCTCCATAATACATATATAGATGATCTAAAAACGTTCAATGAGGATTGTGATTTATTGTTGCCTGGTATGAATTTTTGTACAATAAACTGTGTTTGGCACCATATGTTATAAGATTTTGTTATAACAATATTTTTATATGATTAATTCCGAGCAAAAAGCTTAATTTCGAGGGTAGGGATGAGTTTTCTAAAAATGTTATAAACGTTAATAACAAGTAAAATTTTCATTAAAACCGACCCTTCTCCAGATATGGTAAACAACCTTTATTTTCCCAACCCACTCGTCCTTTCATAATCAAAATTTATAAGTATTAATACCCACATTTACTAGCTACCTTGTTAAGTTAAAATTATTTTCTTAAAATTAATCTATACCCCATTCTGAAATATTAAACAAAATGGATACTATCACAAACACACATGTAAGCCTACATACATATTTCGAATTACAGTTTTTTTTTGCATGTTTTTTGCATGCGTGTTAAAACTTCACGATTCCAAGAACTCGAAGGGTGGAATATGAAACATTTACAATATTATATTAAAACAGTCTGAAATGTGACCTATGTTATGTTAAAATGGTCAGGATATCAAAAGAAAGTAAAAATTTTAAATGATAACAATAGTTTTCTGTGTTCTAACACCCAGAAAATAAAAGTAGATTTACAAAATTTATTTTATTTAATTTGTCTTACATTTTGTAAGTTTTTATTACTTTTTATTAATATCAATTCTAACTGTATCTATAAAATGGCGCCAAGAACACTCAGGAAATTGACTTTTGTCGAAAACAGAAAATATTCTTCGTGCGCATACGAATATTATAGGAAAATTAGTACTTTAAATAAGAAAAACAAGATCTGACAAATTTTAATATATTTTTCCATGTTAATATATAAAATTAATTTAATTCAACTTTCAAGTAGCCCATCGTATAATTTAGACACAAGAAAAATGTATAATTAGTAAATTAGAGGTGTGTTGAATTAGTATTATACGTGACTATGGTTGGTCCAACATAATAGTTAATCTGTGAAGGCTATAAAACCAGGGGTGCCGGAAAATCAGTAGTGTACCTGTACTAAAACAAGAATTAATATTTCTCTTTGATTTATGCTCCTTACATAACACGCGCAAACTTATATTATTAGTAAGTGTACAGTACGCATGCTTTATAATTCCATTAGCTACTTTTACACAAAGTATTCCTGGCATTTATGAACACTATTATCTAAACGTGCCTGAATACACAAGCCATAATTGTAAAGTAAACAAACCAGACAACGAGGAATTCGAGTACTCAAATTGATGTTATAACAAGCAAATTTCTAGACAAAGTCTGGCATCAAAATTAATTAGCCATTTTCCTCTCTAACAATACGTTATTGTGATTATCTTACAAAACGATATTTAACTATTGTTTGCAGTTGAAGAAATTCTACTAATAAGTTAGACGAACTACAGTATATTCATCTAGCACATAGAGTTAATTCCTTCAAGATCGATTGTAATAAATTACAATGGAAAGAGAATCATCCGTGATACTTTTTAATAAGAAAAATGACATTTCAGAAAACATAATTTGTGCAATCGATCCTATAATTTCAGTTGGGAGGGTGTTTGGTATGCAGCCTGTAACACCATGTAGTTGTCACCATCGCAAGACCAGTGTTTGGTTTGGTGTATATTCAAATGGAATAGAACTGATGTTATGGATTTTTCTAATTCACAGTTTTATTATTACCTTTAATGGTGACGCTTTATGTGGTGAAGCGATGAGTAATCCAGGCAGAAATTTATACTTCCAATCGGCTTTAAGATTATCACTATCGACTTTATATTCTGTTCTGTTTAGTTATTGCAGAAAAACGAAACTGGACATGGAGGAATATCGTGTTCACTATCGTGGTAAGCAAACTCTTTTCTTGAAAACAGAAAAGATAATTTTGATATGTTTCATGCTTTTCTTTTATATAACTGTATTAGTTGCATTGGTTTTAGATACAAAATATTATCCAATTATTAGAGAGAAATCTAATTCTTATACTATCAGCTTACTTTGTACATTGTTTTATTTATTGTGGCACATATATATTGTAGGAATAGCATTTTTTGTTTTGTGCATTTTAACCGCGTACTTCTTAAGAATTTTTAAAAGTTTTGGTTATTGGCAAGAACAATTAGATTTAATAAAAGAAAACTCTCCAAATATGAAAAAAAAGTTAGACACCATCTTACAAAAACACACTGAATTATGGGAAATTTTCCAACAAATTAATCTACTTTGGAGCGATTTATTTGCCATTGTGTATTATTTTTTGACTCATTTAACTTGCCTATTTCTGTATTTAGCTGTGTTTAATGAGACGAAGGATAAATCGAAGAACTTAAATTCGTCACACAGAAAAATCATATTTGCAATAGGTTTTGGTGTGTTTCTCATAGTTTGCATTGTTGGTTCCTTTGTTATTTCGAAGCTAACTGCGTCGGTAAGTATTATTAATGGTAAAGTATTTTCTTTCTTTGATATATTTATAAAAATAAATTCTGTGATGTTTAAAGAAAATTTAATAGAAAATTGTATTGATGTAATAAATTTAATAATTAATTTTACATAAAAGGTACTAAACATTCTATTTCATTTATGTAAGTAACTGTATTTTAAGTTAAATATTTCTTATCGTAAGCATTTATTAAACAAATATACGCGTAATTAATGCTTGCTTAATTAAGAAATGCTTGTTTTAACGAAGTTAATAGAAAGTAGTTTTATTGATTATTAATTTTATAACTCATGTTTAAAAGATAATAATAACGAAAGCAATTAGTGTAGTAAATGCAAATAACTCTAAAATAAACAAAACAGGAATTAAATATATCCTTTAAGCAAACCAATTCAATATGTCTTAGTTTTTACAATTTAATTATATATAACTGTGGCAAGAGTGCCTTTGGCCATACTGTCTCAAACAATCACAGGAACGTTAAATTAAAAGAAAATTAATCTTTAAAATTTATCTTGTATACTAGAACTTTTTTATCAATTAAAAGGAGTTATTATACTCGAATTATGGATGCAGATATTTAGTCTTATAGATCAGAAATAATATTATTTATGTAGTTCACCTGAACATATAAACTTTAAAGTTGTGTGTCGGACTTGTTCTTCCCTCCCAAGCAGGCATTCAAAAGACACTTTCTAAATTAACAATTAAAATTTTTTTCGTACAATTATAATTAAAAATTAATTTAATCACAATAATTTCCCAACAATAAAATAATAAAATTCTTACAAACTCTATATTTCCGGACTTTTTCACAATACCAAATAAACTCGTGATCCACATTAACCATATAACTTAATACGCCTTCTTATTTTTTTATACATCATAATTAATCAGATTAAATTTATAAATTTAATTTTTATTTAAAACTTACATCAACAACTTACATCTTTGATTATTCTTTTTCATTTCATCTATATTCCAATTCATTCCGATATCTCCTTTTTTACTTCTTTCTTCTTTCCCCCTTCTATAACGCTTCTCCATGATTGTTAGATCTCCTGTCCGGTGTTTTTATTTATCATATCAGTTTGTATAATTATATTTATGTGTTCATATAATTGTTTTCTATAATTATTTTCTACTTTTTTCTATATTTTCACTGTATTTAAATCGATTTCCAACCTTCTGTATTACAGTGTTCAGAAACTGCTGAATTTGCATATTTTCCTTTAATTGCTCCGATATGTTCACGTAATCTTATTTTTATTTTTATTTATTTCTCCAATATATGTTTTCTTTGGGTTACAATTACAATTAAATGAATACACTACACCTTTTCCTCTGTTATATCATATTTTTCGTCTTTTCTATAACACAAATATTTTTTCAGGTATTAAATTAATTCTACTTCTTACAACCTTTTCAATTCTTTCAAATTATTTTGGAACATACTTTAAATTAACATTTTTTTTCTCTGTATCTTTAACCCGAGACAACTCGGGCATAGGCCTTAAGGGTCTTCAAATATAGGGCCCTGGCATAACTTTTCCAAAAATATATGGATCAGCATATATACATCGTTATCTATCGCCTATACAAATTTTATGAATTTTTTTGACCGCAAAAAATATTTTTTGACGATTTTTTAATTACATAATTAATCACGTTATCATTTTTAATGCGAGTTTTTTTACCAAATTAATTAAATCGTTCTAAACTTCTATTTGACCGATTTGACTTCTGTAAAATTTTTTAAAACACTATTGGATGTTTTTTATGACATCAGTAGGTTCTTTAAATCCCTACTATTAGTTCACACTCTCCCTATGTATTTATATATCTTGTTCAAATTTTCAATTGTTAATAAAATTCTATTTATTTATCCACTCAAGTTCAAATACATTTCTTTAAACTTGTAGCGGATATACACTTGATGTTAATACAGTTTTTCAAATATTACTTCATTAATTAAATTTAATTATTGGTTAATATTACCTGTGGTATCGAAGATGGTGATGGGAAATTTTTTTCCTAGATACTAGACGGCGACAGAAAAATTTTTTTTCCTTACGTTCGAGATGGCCGCGTTTCCGGTAATCACGAATCAGATTCTCGAGTGATAATCTGGAAGCAGATTAACAATGGATAATCTCGAAGTAGAATACAGAGTGATCTAAACGTTAGGGGGTATACCCCGTACTATCTGTCGCATTATGCAAATTAATAAATTTCTCTGTCGCCGTCTAGTATCTAGGGAAAAAATTTTCCCTGTCGCCATCTTCGATACCACAGGTAACATTAACCTAATTATGAATACTTTAAATTGAGTTTTAGCAGTTTGTAATGAAAATTGAAATCAACAGGCAGTAGGTCAATCGGTAAAATGCAAGGATTTCAGTATTTTTCATGTGAAGAATGAGAGTTCAATTCTTGCGAAAATCAATAAAGTTTTGAAAGTTTTTGCTTTAAGTAGACGTTAGAATAAAAGATTTTTCTCAAAAAATAAAATTGAAGACATTTTATGCTTTGGATTCAATTCCGATTTCTTTTTCTATTTTGCCACTTAATATAATGATTCTGTCATATGTATATGTTACAGTAAAAACCCGTTTTTAGTTAAAACGCGTTTTAACTAGTTGAAACTAGTTTTAACTAGACAAAATGGGTTTTAACAAAATGGCCTAGTAAAAACTGTTTCGACCGAGGTCATTCAGCTAACACGTTCTTATAGTGTATGATGAATTTCGTATCGCCTTAATTTCGATTGTTTGTCATTATCTAGTTTTTCAATTCATGTATTTAATAAACACTTTAGATAATCATTTAAATTAAACATTTTAATTTTTTCTTATAACTGCAAACTTTATCTTGCCATATCACTTTTCCTAGAGACGGTATTATAATGTATTAAACAGGAAATAACCTTAAGATACGTACTGTAATTTACAAATTCTATGTTTACGATATGAATTTTGAGTTAATAAGTTCCTTCAGTTCATCACTTATACCCATCTTTTAGGATTTGTAAGCGTATGTATACGCCCCAGTATTAAGCGTATGTATACATGCGCTTAATCAAAGTTAAAAAGTTATAAAATATGTTATAAAACATGCCTAGAACATATAATGTAGTGAGATGTACTTTAAACCGTATTCATATTTGCTTTCTTAGATGTACAACAATTTCATATCAGGAGGGAGATTGTCATCAACAAATCTAAATTTACTGGACAAACTAAAGGTATTTTAATTTATTATTTCTACTTAATTACTATTTTTAAACATAAACTAATTTTCAGATTCTCAATTTCATGAAGAGGTTTGGAAAATTACCCCTTGGAATTTCTATCGGAGGATTTTTCTTTATTAAACAAGACTTTCCCATTAAAGTCAGCATATTCATATTTATTGCTGTAATAAAATAGTATTTCGATTTTAAATAAAAATGTTTTATTTATTCTATCATTATTTTCAGGTGGTAAAGACTCTGTATTCTGCCTTTTCTACTCTATTGGAACTGAGAAGCATGACTGAAGAGAAGAATTGCGTAATGAAAACGCAATCAAGTGCTATTTCTAACAAAACATTATTTTAGACAGCAAATGGCAATTATAAAAAACATAATTAATGATAAACATATAATCAAATTAAATTTCTACAGTGTATCGTACATAGTTATGTTTGTCAGAAACAGTAGGAATTAATTTATTATTATTATTATATTTTAAGTATAACTTAGTTAATACTGATATTTAATAATTTAATAATAAATAATATGGAATATTGGTAAGCTCTGGAGATAACGGTAAATCATTGAGTCTCTCGTGGACATTTTCAGGTTATTTAAGATCCACTTATAAAATATAACCAATATTACTTTTCCTGCATATTAAGAATATCTAACTAATTTATTTAAGCTTAGAATAACCGTCTAAAATGATTTATAGGTAAATAAGAACTCATTACAAATCTGCACAGATTATTCGCATCCAGGGAAAGAATATAATTATGAGGCTGAGCTTTATCATTCGTTTCTCGAATTATGAGGTTATTTGCCTTTGAAAATTTTTTCCACTTAAACTTATTCGTTTCTTAATTTCATTTTCAATAAATATATACATGTTAGTATAGTTAAACAATTTTAATTGAATTTTCGTCACTTTTAATCCACAATTCCAGGTTAAATCTGGACCAATGATAAAATATATAGAATCTAATTTATAATATTTTAAAGTCAATTTTCTAAAATTTTGAAATATATTACCTAATTATAACGTGTCTACGCACAAATATAATTTTAAATAATCTTTAAAAATTTTACAATTAAATTTTTTCTAAACTAATTTAGCGTGATTTTAATCATCCTCGATAATATTTGCTGCCTATAACTCATTATAAACGTATTTTTTAATGGGAAACATGTCTCATATGAAATATTTTCATTTTTAAAATAAGAATATGGAAAAATTTCTTTTATGTAAATTTTTTAATTTCTGTTATTAATAAAATATTGGTTAAAATCATACTTATATAACAGTAATAAGATTCGGTTGCAAAGAAAAATGCCGTTTTCGGAGACAGCTCGGTCATCTAATCATAATTTATTGGTTATTTTTCAGTGAAGATGAATATTGGCATTCTTGAAAATTTTCTATTCGAGAAGAATATCTATAATAACAAAATTTACACATTATTTTAACTAATAAAAATTTTATTATTATAGATAGTAGTAAATTATTTACCGTGTATTTTATAGCGTATAAGGCAAACCCCCATTTCAGCCCAGAGTATTTTTAAAGAAATAACAATTTATATGTTTGTCAACCTACTTCTTCGGTCTCAATATTTCTTTTTACTGTATTCTGGATACAAAATCAAAACTAGAAACACACTTTTACTTATCGGTGTAAAAGATACATTAAAAAACGTCGTAATATACAGTTAAAATTCCACATTCAACTATTTAACATGAATGCATAAAATCTGGTTAGATATAATAATAGATTTCATTAAAAAACACATTCCAGTTGAAGAGTTGGGCCAGATAGAAATTACTTGTAGATTACTAAAGGCTGTCTTTAGCAATTCATTAGTCTATGGCAGATTGCAACCTCATATATAAGACAAAGCCAATTTTTTCAGCCTATATTTTAATGAAAGTCACATTTTAAATTGCGAAAAATACGGTATTTTATTGAGAATTGACAAATAGTTCGATAAAATATATTTTTTTCTATTAATTTTTAATTATTTATAAATTAAATTTATTTATAAATTCGTAAACATTAACACAATAAGAAAAGATGTATTTTAAGAAATGAAAAGAAATTTAAACATCTTAATATGTATAGTACCGTACATAAATAGTTAATTGACTTTTTAATTTTTTTTTATTATTATTAAAGAAAATAACTTCTAATTTTCGTTTATTTCAACAAAACTCTTATTTAAAAAATAAAAATTTTACTAAAAGGTGACGAAAAACCTTACTTTTTGAATAATTTTTAAAAATTTCGTAATTTTGCATTCAAACAGTATGGCAGAGTATTGTATCTACTCATAGATGTTAAGAAATGCAATAATACGATTTAAGCGCAGGTACGAATTACGTTTACCGAAATTTTTAAACCACTTTTCAATAAGTAACAACAAAACAATTTAAGAACCACTGGTCTACGCAACAGCGATTTTTTTCGGGATATTGAGACTAACATCTGACAGGCTAAGGCAGTGGTTCTTAAGCTATTTATACTCACGATCCACCAAATATTTGATAATTTTTTTGTGACCTCCATTTTTTTAATAATAATTTATATTTGTTAAATTATCTATAATAAATTAAATTTTAATTACTGCTTTATTTTTTTTAATATAATGAATGTAAATCATAACTTTACTGTTTCATTATCTATTTAAACAACATTCAAACTTCACTATTAAACATAAAAACTCATTAACTGTTAACAAAATATAAAATAAGAAACATGTCGATAAATCGATCTAATGTCGATGCTAAAACTAAACTAAAACTAAAACACTCACAACTTGTGGTAAAGATTTTGCATATCTTACAAAAATATTTAAATTTTCGGTTAATGTTACCTATGGTTCCAAAATTGCGGCTTGTCTGATTGCAGCAAGGAAACAGTGGGGACGCTTGTTCTAACCTAACCTTACCTATTCTAATAATTTGGTTGTTAATAATTATGGTAATTTATTAGAATAGGTTAGGTTAGGTTAGAACGTGCGTCCCCACTGCGAAAATCACTCCCTGCAGCATCCTTGCAGACATCTGCCAGGTAACACATGCTGCTTTCCTTTTTAAGTCCCATGACCCTACAGTCACCGCCATCGCCATCGGCACATTCCACAACGTCGCTGCCCACCAAATTAATTGTGAGCTATCCAATGAAGACCTCTGCTCCTTTCTGGACGGATCTATGAAAGGAGATCTCGACCTCCCCTCAAAAGACATTACCTCGGCCAGGACCTGCCTAAGGTCAGCTACCTGGCGCCTGCGGAAGTACCTTAATATTTCCTGGTCTTTTCTAGATGGCACCTTTGTGCCCACCCATGATGAAGCCCCTATCTCTCGTCAAGCCTGCACAAAAGTTTTAACCAACTTGGCCAAGTTCGCCCTGCTGAACTGCTTTCTACAAAAGCCGAATCAAAGAACGTCTTTCCAGCTGATTGCTCTACACCGCGCCCGCCTCAGCATCGTGCCCCTCCATGGCTATTGTCGATTTGGTAACAGGTTCAAAAAGTGCAGGCAATGCAATCACCTTCCCGAGACCTTGGCGCATGTGATTAATCACTGCCACCCCAACTTGCGGCTCGTCACCCAGCGTCATAATGCTGTTTTAGACCGTCTGAGACCTGCCATCAACAACAGAGACTTACAGATTTTCTGCAACCAGCGCATTCCTGGATTCAGTGACCGATGCTGACCTGACCTTGTGGCAATTAACGACACCGCAAAAACTGCCACCATAGTCGACGTTGCCGTCCCCTTTGAGAACGGGCAGAGCGCCTTTAGCATCGCCAGGGACACTAAAGTTAGTAAATATTTTGCACTAATGCAATTTTTCAGACAGCAAGGCTACGACACATTTTGTGACGCCTTTATCGTGGTATTTCTCGGTGGTTTCGATCCTAAAACATCGCAGTTCTGCAACGCTTGGGAATCAGCCATAACTACTCCGAGATGATGACGATGCTCATGGTCAGCGACTGCATCAGGTGGAGCCGAGAGATCTACTGCAACCATCTACGCTACAGCGCTGGTTCACGCCGCCATCAACCCACTACTCTGGATTGACCATGTAACCACACAGCCCATTAGGACTCTTATCTTGGACTACTCCTCGGACTTGTTCCTCTGTGTTTATTGCCAGGCTCTGTGCTCAAGTCGCGGCCGAATTTATCTCTCGTTGTCACGACATCTAGCTTTACCGTGAGCTATTCTGCTTGTAAATTTGTCCACTTTTTTCTATGGCAGGCTTTGCGCCCATGTCGTGTTGTTTGATCACTACCTGATCCTTGTCGTATCCGACCTCCTGTAAGTCGTGATCTTATATTTTCTTGTATATACACTTTTTTTACTTGTTTGTCCTACCACATTCTTTTTACACCCCATGTATTTTGATTTAATTTTAATAAAAATATTTCTACTTTTTCTCCCTTCCTGACTAACCTGTAGGAGGTTGTGTGGCTCTGTCTAATTAGGTCAAAGTTCAACATAATTTTCTGTTTTAACTAGTGCATATTAGACTTTCTCCATATTTTCAATATATCCTACATAACGAATATGCTTGTTTTACGACCATTCAGTTGCAAATCTCTTTTTAAAAAATTAAGTATGTCTGGTTATTGCAGTACTTGTATACTTATTTTATACGAATGATAAAATTGTTCATTTAATAGGGTAATAATTGATTATACATTCTACTGTTATTATATTAGTGTAAATAACATAAATATAATTAAATATAAATTATCAATAAAGTAAAATTTTTAGAAAGTGACTGTCCCCTCAGCAAAAAGACACTTGACCTAAATTTCGGAAAACAACCACGCCCCCACGAGACAATGTTCGTTCAAAAGTATACGTTCTTTAATCGCTCTCCATCGATTTAAAACGCTGCAGTTTTTTTCCGTTTGAAAGAATATAGACATATCTAAGTAACACATATAGAAAATTAATCTAATATTTATAATTAAGAAAAAATGTTTTATTTGTAGACAAGTAAAATTACATACAGTACACGTGATATAAAATCGTTGTAATAGGTTTTAAAAATTCATTGTTACAGAATGTAAACTTGTTACAGTTTACTAATACGTAACAACAAATTACTACACATTTTTCATATATAAACTGTTTGTTTTACTATGCATTATTCTTATAAAAGTTACAGTGGCACAAACTTCAAGCAAGAGAGCAAGAACCCAACCGCCAAGGGATCCAGAACAGTTGCTGAACTGGCTGGAGGACGACGATGACCAGGAAGAAATGTATGACTCGGACGAGTCCGATAGTGGGGAAGTGGACGTAGTAACATAGAGTGACCACAACACTGCTTCCAGGCAGGAGTTAGAACAAGACAAAGAGGATAGAGTTCAGCCGTCTGTAAACGACAGATATTTTACTCGAAAAGATGAGTATACTAAATGGTATAAACAAACACCATCGAAACGAATTTGGACTAGATCGGTGAACAACGTGACACATTTACCTGGCCCCAAAAATTAGGCACGTAATTGTAAGAAGGAAATTGACATATTTGACTTATTTTTTGATATCAATATAATAAAATTAATTGTTGATTGTACAAATACATATATTATGAACATTAGAAAAACATTTGCCCGAGAAAGGGGTGCTAGGGATACTAACTCTACAGAAATAAAAGCATTTGTCTGATTACTGTATCTGATAGGGAGTTTACGGTGCTCCGTAAAAAACGTGAACAAGATGTGGGACAATTCAAAGAGGAGCGGGATAGAAGCTTGCTACTTATGCATGAGTGAAAAAAGATTTAGATTTATCTTACGATGTATTCGATATAATAATATTCACGACAGAGAGTAGAGAGAAAAAAATAGATAAATTGGCTCCAATCATAAAAATGCATTAAATGTTTGTATCTAACTTTAGAAAATACTTCACACCGAGTGAGCACCTTATGGTAGATGAGAAACTCCTATCTTTTCGGGGCGAATGCTCATTTCGGCAGTACATTCCCTAAAAACCAGCATAGTATGGGCGAAAAATGTTTGCCCTGTGTGATGTGAAAACCTCTTACACAATAAGTTTGGAGCCTTACGTAGGGACACAGCCTGACGAGCCTTACTGTATAAGCAATACTGCTTAGGATATTGTTGAGCAATTAATAATGCCTGTTCAGAGATCGAACAGAAATACCACTGGAGATAACTGGTTCTCTAGTCTTTCTTTAGTAAAAACACTTAAGGCTAAAAACTCACGTATGTAGGCAAATAGGCCGGAGGTTCCAAGAGAATTTTTACCAAACAGAAATCGCGCAAAAAACTCTTCAATATTCGGATTTGAAATCGATTGCACTATGATGTCTTATTGCCCAAAAAAAAAATAATGTTGTAGTTATGGTATCATCAATGTATTTCGATGACAAATTAGACGAAACCACAGGAGAAGCACAAAAACCGGAAATTGTAACTTTTTATAATATGAGTAAAACTGGAGTAGACCTTGTGGACCAACTTTGTGGAAAAAACAACGTGGCCAGAATTACCAGAAGGTGGCCAATGACCATGTTCTACAATTTGTTGAATATTGTGGCGATTAACGCCTTTTGCGTATATAAATAACATAAATTTGCTTCTCAAGAAAAATGCAAACCATCAGAATTTTTAGAAAATCCAGCTTAGGAGCTAATAAAACCACAAATAGAACGTAGATCTAACCTCGAATCTTTATCACGAGATCTTAAAAACAAAGCAAATTTGCTGCTTAAAAAACACACAGATGTCGAGACGGCCTCAGAATCAAGACCATCTAGCACTGTAGGTCGATGTCAGTTATGTAGTAGAAGGCAAGATCGAAAAACCAGACGATGGCGTCAAAAATGCAAAAAATGGATATGTCCGGAGCATATGGTTTGTGTGTGTAGCTCATGTTTCGAAAATTAAATTAAATTCAAATTATTTCTAAATTTTATATTTTATACATATTATTTTATATCTTTGAAATTCGATACCCTCATCGTATTTCAATCACTCTGTATGCTCGTATAAAGACTGATTGACCTTTTCTGAAGCTCTCATTGGAAATGCATTTAAAATTTTTAAATATTTAGTATTTTGCTTTGTGCTTCATTGTAGAAACGTTGAAATTTCTACAATACTCTTCGTATATTATTGCAATTGTATTTACTTATAAATATTTTTGATTGATTACTGGGATGCTGTTTGTGCAAATCATTTACGATATAATAATTTAAAGTTTTTTTCGGATATATTATTGTCCAGTTAGGACTTAGTATATTGTCAGATCTTCTAAGTATGAAAGACTTACGTATAATTAGCGTTAGGAGTTATTACTATAATAAAGTCTACTTAGAAGTGCTGACAATATGCTAAGTCCTAACTAGACCATAATATAACATTATTAGTATAATATAAGACAGACAATTGACATATTATTACGTTTTGTACTAAATATTTTTTGTACAACTGTACTTTCTAATTAAGTCAGTCATATCATTAGAATTGATAACAGAAATTATTATAATATGAAATAACACGTATGTTTTCGCTTATATTAGATTGTATTTGTATTATCATGGTATTATCATGGTATTATCATACCATTATCATGGTATTTGTAATGTATTATTTGATTGTATTATATTTTTCAAATCGTATACTACATATCGTATTCTATATGTATTTCGTACATTTTGTAATTGTGTGTTAGTTATAAAAATAACATAATCTCCTTTTTAATAACATATTGTTCTAAATATAATGTTTGTAACTAAGTTTTTTTCGCGATTACACGAAATACATAAGTAATGACACTCTCAATTTTTCGTACAATTTTGAAATTTTTTCAATGCGATTTTCAGTACTTTGAAGGAATAAACTAAAGACATTATTTTTCAGCATTTAATAGATTAAAAAGTACGCAAATTTAAAAATGACTGGACTACACGTGCACCCCGCGCACATAACGTAGGGTTTTAAAATATATTTAAGAATTCTAAAAAATTACCTTAAACGCTTTGATATATAAAACGAAAATATGTGTGGATCATCATTACTTCACTACAAGATATCAAATATTCTAGAATGTGTAAGCAAATTTCTAGATTTTGCAATAATCTAGAGATTTACAAACAAAAAAGCAAAAAGAATTTCCAAGAATGAATTTTAACGAACAAACGTTCGTTTGAAAATTTTGTACTGTTTACATATCTTACCAAACGACATTATAATTGAATGGTAGAAAATATCTAATTTAATAATGCATAACTTACATTATCGAATTTAAATTAAATAAATAAAATGTTTATGTTATTGTTTTCTAACAGAAAGCCCTGCCTGTGTCTTACAAGTGCATACATTTTATTCGTGTTAATAGCTACCTGTTTGCTATTATATCCGTGGCATTTCCATTCCCACCAAAGAAAATAAAAGAAAGAGTAAGTATTCTAAGTAATTGTCTAAAACTTTTTTTAAATGTGACTTTATGTTAAAACTTTATATATCTTTTTATGAAAAACGCCACATTTGTAAGAACACTAATAAACACTCATGAGTGCATAAAGCCTTTCAATATTAAACAGACGAAACTGCAGGATTTTCCTCTTAAAAAAATTTAAAATAGCATTTTTGCATGAGAAAGCTCAATGTGTTCTGTGGTTTGATGAAATAGAATTACTAATTACAATTCAGGCAATCGTCATAAAATATGCATGGAGAATAATAAACTTTAAATATTGGTATATAAAAGGGATTATAAGTTTGCTAATATAAAAATAGTTGCCAGCTTTTTTTAATTTATGTAACTAGCTTTAATGTTTTTCTTATCTGGTTATTATCAGCCGTAGGTTTCTCTGAGATATTGCACGAACATTCATGGTGATTTTGTTTCGTGAAACCGTAAAACACATAAACATATCTCCTTCACTATGGCTATTTTGCTATTGTGTATAAGCTATTTACACAATACAGGGAATTGTAGTGTCTACTGAACTGATCACACTCAGTAAAATATTACAGAAAACAATATTCTAGAAATAACTGTATATTTTGCCAGGATGTGTAGCAAAATATACATTGATTTGTCATTAATCACAATATACATGTTTATCACTTTACTCGAAATACAGGTAATCGCCAATCTACACTCACCTCTTATTATTCAATACACTGTATGCATATTCAAAAAAGATACAATTACGAACAAAATTCGAACGATAGGAAAAGTATGTATGTATATAAATAATGATGGCATTACTTAAATTGAGTAATACTTGTACTTTTATTTAAATACGAAAATAATTTCCTACATATAATATTAAGCTTTATTAATTTGCACACGTGTTAAATGAACAAAAACTTATCAAACATCCATTGTTAAGTCAGAAGAGCGAATTAATTTTAAACAATTTTATGATATGTTTATCAAATATATATATAATTTATAATAATTAATTCTTCACTAATTACGCAATGTAAAAAATCTTTTTCAATTTTTTCTTCAAATATTTTTAAATATTATTTTCTTCTGTCCAATATTTTTCGTTTTCTACAAAAAATTCTTCATTATCTTTTAACTGTTGAATGTATTCAGTTGAATCAAAAGGAGGTAATTCGCCACCAAACTCTGCAGGTAGATACTTAGGATCGAATACTTTGTGAAGTTCTTTCATATCTGAACCATAAAGATGTATCTACAAAGAAACAGTTTGTAACATTTATTCTGTAGAAAATTCAAATAGAAGACGGTATATATATATATATAAATAATATCTTAATACATGTAGACAAATATCATTATCGAGTAACTAGTTATTTACGTAATTATCATTAATTAACGTAACGCATTTGCAATAGAAAAAGTTCTCGCGTTACTTTAAAACGGAAATATGAGAAAAATAAAAAAAACGCATTGTAAAATAAACATTACATAACATTTGAAGTATATAAAGGAGTTTTTACTTAATTTCTTATAAAAAGAACAAACATTTAAAATACGGAAAATTACATCTCTGCTTCATCAGATTTTTACAAAGTTTTCTAAAAATAAATTGGTTTTGGTAAGATTATCCGAAGCAATGATGAGGGCAATCTGCCAGAGTAGGACAGACTATGAAAACGTGGATGCTATTAAAATATTAAATAGGTGAAAAAAACACTATGTTGCTAAGCGTTAGTGAGATACGAACACAAGACTAATTACCAGCGTTGATTGGTTTTTTTTAATACAGATATCGCTTGTGACCCGTATAATGTAGAATGGTTATTAGACATTATAACAAATAATACAAAATCAATTAGAATCATAAAATATATTTTAGTCCTTGTTATTAATCCATTAGCTCATACTATACTTAAAATATCAAACTTTTTAAGAAAAACTTACTCGCTTTTTTAGTTTGTAAGGTAAAAATGGAGAAATTATTTGATACAAAAATCTGAACATATTGTCGACGTTGACTACGTGAATTCCCTTGTAGCGGACAGGAATGCATTTCTAAAAAATAAAACAAAGGAAATGTTTAATATTTGTCAAAATATAAATTTCAGATCAATATGTCATTATAATGTTAACAGGTTTTTATTAATAAATATCTGTATGACAGAAATTTTGGGCATAATATATCGAATAAAGTAAGTGATAAATGCCATTTGAGTTTCTGTTTATTTTACAAAGTGTATTTTTATATTTTTGTTTTAAAATAACGAGGCAACTGTGTTTAACTTTAAAACATTATATTTTCTAATTACAAAGATTCGTAGATTATATTCGGCAATACTATAAAGAATAGCGTAAGATTTACTAATATTTTTTATTGAATATATTAAGACAAGAAAACTCGTTTCAATTTATAATTTTGATACTACTGAATTATGAAACGATCGGATTAAATTGGATTAAAGAAATTTGGCAACACCAAGAAAATTCACCTCCTGAAAAAACTTTATATGAAAATCTAACCGCGATTTACGTTGTAGATAAATAATGAGAACCCAACAATTGTAGTTAAGCCGTTCAACAGGCGACAATTCATGTTCTACATTAGTGTTCAAATGTTTTATTCTTAAAGGAAATGAAGTATGTAAAGAAAATATTCGTTCAACTTTCATTACATAACATTTAATTTCAAATTTTACAATAATATTTCCAAAATATTCATGCAAAATAACCTGTTAAATAAACTTTTGAGACAACGAAATATGTAAAAAGAACAGGCAAAATTCAAAATTTACGTGACATCTAGCTCTTTCTACATAACATTTTCATGAAATGTATAAAGTTGTTCGATCTGCATTTAGTATTCAATATTTTATCAATATTAAAATTTACAGATCATTCTAATGTTTATTTAAAAATTGTATGTTCTGCTTTCCTAATTTAAATATATTTATACTAAGTAACATTAATTAATATTTCTAAATAGATATGAACAATAATGTCTGAAGTCGCTGTGATAAATGAGATGATTCTGTTTGTTTAAGGCTGTCTGAGTCAGCTCAAAGCATAAAAATCTTTATATAGTTCATTTGATAACACACAAAAAAGAAAGAATTCGTGAAAGAAGATTTATTTTCGAGCTATTAATTATTACTGTTGTAGTACTAGGAGCAGCTGAGAAACACCTAAAAAATGTAAACTATACCAGGAAGACAATACAATTGAAGCAGAAAAAACTAGTAGCTGTTACGTTCAAGGCATTTAATGATTCATATTTATAGGAAGTGCATAAGGAAACTTTTAAGTTGTGTTTATGGTGTAACAAAGAAAAAATAAAAAATAAAAGAAAACAAGAATTTTTGCACTACTTTATAGAACTTTTATTCCTACATCAGATTCAGTATTAAAAACGCTGATTTTCTGTAATAATCGTGTCATTTCAGCGAGCAACTATTCTACATTTTAAGAGCGAGAACTTGTAATTATGAAATATTGACCAGCAGGTCCTGATTTGGTGTCAACAATTGTGAAGCTAAAAATTGCGATCAAAAACTTCATGCGCGATGTTCTTGATCACTTCTTATGAAATAATGGAATATAATATGAATTTCAACAGTCACATTTTTTTTTTTTTTTCGACGTGAAATTAAATAATTTTACTGAAAATAAATTTTCTTTTGCTGATTCCAATTAATCAGCCAGTGTTCGTTTCATTGTTACAAATTAAATGTCGACTATCCAATTACTATTCAAAAACTCGGCTGGTAATAGGTGCTCTATCGTTGTTTGGGTAATATACCAAGAGCAGATGCGTCCTGGAGGACTTTCTACAGGAAATTCACTCTTTTCGAAAAGTTTGAGACGTGAAGAAAATTCAGAAAGCTTTACGTAGATAACCCGTTTTAAATACCAGAGTTTGTAGATTTTATGCACTCGACCACTGATGGGCTAAAGTTCAACTTATACGGCTCTCTCAATGCGGTTCGTTGAAAATTTCTAATGCCTGAGTTGGATAAACAAACTGTTCAACAGACAACATAACTGATTTCTCGTAATAATTCTTACATGCAGTGCGATACATTTTTAATGCTACACGAGTACGAACAGGTTACGATAAACACTGCTTTTAAATGTCAACACGACCAAAACTCTGGAGGGGTAAGTTTCGAAGAAATATGTCCATAACGTAGAAAATGCATAAGTACTCTGTTCTCTGGAAAACATTGTCGAAGAAACAACTACACATTAGTTGATATGTCAACCTATAAAAGTGCATAAAATGGTCAATATTTTCAGTCCGATATACATAATTTTCATATTACGTGAAGAAATTTGAGTAACCATTTGGAAATAAGACAAAACGAGTCCACCATTTTATAGTTACGTGTGTATATTTTGTCAGACAACAAAACGTGTGTCAAAAAGAGTGAAGAAATTCGACATTCGAGACAAGTTTCGAAAGTATTTTATTATTCTGTTCAATACAAATGTATTATCGCATTTTCTAGGTCATAAAACACCGAAATCTCTGGTTTGGCATTCTAATTGATACAATGCTCTTATCTCTAACACCGTTATAAAAATCCACGTACAGTTCCAGCAAATTTTCATAAGTGATTTATAAAAATTTACCTAAATGGCAGGCACGAACTTCGACACAGACGTAAATACATTTATCTTCTCTATTGATAGTACGTTTCCTGCAGCTGATATGGGTTTAACCTTTGAAAATTCAGCCGATATATCTGAGTGTCGGAATGAATTTTCGACTGCTGTCACATTAGAGATTTATTATGAAATAACTCATTGCTTTTTAGTCCTAGTTACATTTAATTTTGTCATAACCTAGCCGGTTATTTAAATTGTAGGGGTTTATCACACCAGTAAATATGATATTATTATCATTTATTTACTATTAAAAAGGGATTGAATACATAACTATGTATATATAAATATTTATCATATAGCACAAATAGATACATCTGTGTCATCTGCTTTGTGTATAAAATTCATCAAGAATAATTCACGAAAAGTTTTACTGTTATACGGCAATGATGAATTCAATTTAACATATAGTTTTCATATTCGTTTAACACATGCAACATAATTCTAGTCTTCATGACTGACTAGCTTAAAAGTGTTGAAATGTCAGCTTCCTTCAACGAAACTGAATAGTTATGATCCGTGTTTGCACTTCTCAAAAAAGAATGATTATACAGATAGTATTGTTTGTACTCATAATACACTATTAATAAAAAAATGCGGTAGATCTCACAGTTTCAATTTAATAATATGTTATATTTTATTCGAAGCCACAATCATTCCCACTTTCATAATTATCACAATATGAGGGGCCCAGCCCGAACGACTTTCCGCTAGACTATACATAGTATCTTACACATTAAGAGCCTCTCTCCCATTTTTAGTATCTTTAATAAAAATAATAAAAACATCAGAAACCCTTTCTCTGCCATACATGTTATTTCTCCAACTAAAAATCAACAACTTCTGATCTCTCTTATTCTTGCATTGAGACTAAGCCATACAGATATGACATTACCGTAAAAAATCATAAAAATTCACTACACTAACAGATGTAACAGGATCGGTACATTTCAAATGCATGCCTTTACAATAAAAGATAGATCAGACACATGACGAAATTCATTATTTCAAATAGCTAGTGCACATACAAAAAATTAACAAAATAGAAATTAAGGTTTTAGAGTTACGTACTATTGCACAACCATTTACTCTTTTATATGTTATTTCGTATTTGCAGGTACACGGATACCGTTACCAGCGCAATCTCAGCTAAATGAATAGTTTTCCTGCGAAACTGGAGATACGACAATATAATTCTCAGCCGTCGATATTTCCATTGCATTTGTCGAACAACGACACTATTCAGTCTCTCAATAGTATTCTCTTTCATGATACGTGTATAATTTTTGAATGGCAATTATTTTCGATAATTCCAATATCCGTATCCAATTAAATATTTAATTATATATAGATTCAGACTTACCAACATGCTTAAAATTACTATTTGAATATTTCTTGGAGTGTACTGGATAATATGTCTCCACGATACATCCTTGGCGTCTAATAAAAGATAGTGTCCATTTATTTGTATAGGATGATCATTTAGTTCAAAGTCAAGGATTAACAAAATGGCTCTTAACACATCTAATATTTCCACTTTAGTAGCATCCCAACGACCTGTATAAGAATGAATTGTAGTTTAATTATCTATGTCATAAACATCGTATGGTGTACCATTACAGCTACAATTTGTGACTTACCATAACTACCCACTGTTATTATCATATCATTTTCAGTTTTTACAGATGATAACATGTTCATACGTAGGAATTCCTCTAAAGCTGAAGGCTTAAGATTTTTGAAAACAATGGGATACTTCTTTCTTGTCAAACAATAGTTCTTGAGCAATGTCAATGCTCTTTCTCTGTCGAATTTTCTTGCTCGTAGGAAACTCAGAAGAAATATGTCGTCAGTTTTACATTTCAGACCTTTTTCTTCTTTTATATTCGTGAAATAAAACAATATTAATATTTGAATTAATGCTTTAAAACTTAAAATAGACACACAGAAATATTTACAAAAATGGTGGTAATTTTTATATCTATTACATATTTAGTTAGTATACTTCCTGTGAGATTAGCCGGGGTATGAAAAATACGAATTTATCTTCCATACCGCTTACTGACTTCTGACCTAGGTCGGCTTCTCGGAAGTACAGGATGGCTTCCTTAAGATTACGTTTATTTATCAGTTCGCAAAAACCCCTGGATGACGTTATCTCCTGACACCAGTTATTCGATCTTATTACGCACGGTATAACACGCGTATTTAAATCTATCTCGCGGAATAACGAGTTGGAGGGACGTTGGGTAAGTTTGGAAGGCGCTGAATGAATTTGAGTTAGAGATGATGTAAATTTAAACAATAACAAATAAAATTTAATTTAACAAACTATGGAAATACAATCAATTCAAGAATAAATGCTACATATTACTTAGTGGGATCTAAATCTAACTTATCTCTATTTCCACATCTGAGAGAGACAGTTTACAAAATTTTCTATGATCATGATACCTCATATTTGATGAATCTAGACGTTTTCTATTAGCACGCAAAATATAAGTCTTGATTCTTCCCTTAACGACTGTCAGTTATTCAGATTGGGACTTACTCCATATTTTACTCTATGTGGAGACCCCTTCTCGCTGTCTCTTTACAGAAATTATTCGTGAAAAATAACGTTTTAATTTCGAATACAAAATTAATATTTTATAACTTTGATAATTTACACAAAGGATGTATAATACTTTCGTTTTGAAGGAAAGTTGAACTTTCTTCCGAACGGACGACTAGTAAGTTAAGTCAGAAGCGGCCTTTGAACACGGTACTGGCAGTCTCTATAAAAGGGACATTTTCCAGCCATTCGGGATAGTCGTCGTAGCTAAGATATGAGTGGAAAAAGATACAAATAAAAGAATATAGTTTATTAACTAAAAATAGAATTTATACGGATGGCTCGAGAACCCCAGAAGGAGTAGGAGCTGCATACATATATATATCAAATAATAGAGAACAATACAACAGGAAAATCAAACTAGATAAAAGATGCAATAACTATCAGGCAGAACTCGTAGCCTTAGAACAGGCTGTAAGCTGGATTAGCAAAAACATGAAAAATATAACAATCACAATCTGTACAGATTGTCTTTTTGTATTAAAAACATTGAATGACGACGAAAACAAACACGAACTCATCGACAACATTAGAAAATATATCTTAGCAAATAAAAACAATATATCCTTCAGCTGGGTAAAAGCACATATGGGCGACCCTGGAAACGAACGAGTAGACAGCCTAGCAAAAGAGGCAAGCAGCTCAAACATGAAAGTAGTATACAAAAAATTATCTGAAAGATATGTAAAAAGGAAAATAAAGAACAAATATATAATAAAATGGCAAAAGAGATGGACAGAATCAACAAAAGGAAGAGAACTTTTTGAGTATCAACCTGATGTTCACCAGCGAATAAAAAATAAGAACTTTATAATAAATTATAAATTTACAAGATTTATGACTGCACATGGTGACTTTGCAGAGTACCACAATAAATTCCATCATAATAACGATGGCACTTGTAAAATATGCGGAGACAGAGAAACTCCGACACATCTTTTATTTGAGTGTATTAAATATGAAAATATTAGAAACGAGCTACGAACAATAAGCAATAAAGAAGGTTATACTTGGCCAATAAAAAAGAGTAGTCTTATCAATAACGTCACTCTTTATACATACTTTATAAACTTTATAAGAATATGTTATAAAACCAGAATATAATCGTCCCATATACCATCACGAAGAAGTAATGAAACGTGGAAATACGACGACAGTGCTAGTAACAATAGTACAACTAACAGAAACAACAGGCAATAGTACTACAAGTACTACAAGTGTATCTAATTTTACACACAAAACGAAAAAAAAGTGATAATGAAATAAGTGGTATGAATGAGATGATATCATGAAAAACAAAATAATCTTGAAGTACTACAAGTGTTACAAATAATAGGGAATTACGACGGAGGAGCAAGAGGAATGGTTGTACAGTGACTTAAGAAACTACACGTGAAAGTACTACAAGAAAGTGATACTTTTTGTGTTATAAGTGAAAGCTCTACAAATTAAAGTGTTAAATTGTAGAGGTACCTACTCAGTAACAGTGACAGTGACAATGACAGTGACAGTGATACTAGTACAGGTAAAGAAACGTTTCGATACTATAGTGGTAATATGAAAATACGATGACAATAGGAAGTGCCAACATACGACAAGCAAACATAGCGGTTATCTCTGAAACCTTAATTAAAATATCTCAAGTACTTTTAAATAAAACATAAAACATATGTAGACACTTTAATAATATCATTAACTTTAAAAAAAAAAAAAAACTCCACATATATTTTACATTTTGTATTTGTATTTATTTTTATTTATAATGTTTGTACAAAAAGTACAAAACAGCCAACATGGAACTATAAAAAATCTACATATTATGTTAATTGTTTCAATAATATGTAATATACTGAATGTAACAAAATACGAATATATGTCGGCAAAAAAATAAAATGTAGCGGCTACGACCGCAATAGTGTATCCAACTCTCTGTAAAGCAGTGAGCGAAACAGAGAATGTCTGAAAATAAAGTGGAGCACCAGAAGCCTGACATTTATTGCCAGGTAGAAGGTCTGCTCTATTACTATTGTAAGTCGTCGTAGCTCTCCAACGAAACAACCATATGCAGTTCGTCATAATGAAGGCCCGAATTGGCCATACTCGCCTAGTTCAACGAGTCTTAGCCATAGAAGCACCATAAGAAGAGTGTCATAGGCCATACAGGTTCGAACAGAAGATTCTCCTCAAATTGAACGAACATAAACGAATAGAAAAAAAGTGCTCCTAAGGTAGTATATCATTAGAATTGAGGCATCATTAGAATTGTCTCTCTACGCGAGATAAGTTTCAGTATATAAGATAGATAGTTTGGTATCTCTTGTATCTCTTGGTATCGTTTGTAATTCCATTAATCTGTATATCATTTGTATTTACTTGTATTCATTCATTTAGTTTAGTTTTATTAAATATATTGTTATTGTTTTAACATGGTGTCATTAATTGAGCTCGGAAGATTTACCACTCACGTAACGCTCCACTTGTCAAATTAACTCTCCTATAATATAATACGGACGTTGTCACAGATATCTCTAAATAACTAAACGCGTGATAGCCTGCGAAATTGACTGTCTGGTGTCAGACCTTGACAGGAGATCAGATTCTACGATCGTACGTCTCCACCTTTTAAAATATCACTCATAAACGCCATCCAGTTTTGACAACCCGAGAGCTGATAAAAACATCAGCTGCCGATTAAACGGTACATAAGTACTTTCCCAACTTGGTACACGCGGCTAGCCCCTCACATATGTATTAATTTTACAAAGAGTATTATCTATGAATTTCGTTCATCAATGTCATACTTACAACACTGTGTAACCTTATGTAACGCTGCGTTTAAAAGTGCGCACGTGTTAGGAATTTTAATATATATAAAATATATATTATTTTATTATATAATTACAAATATTATATTAATATTACTATATAAATAAACTTTTATTATATAATATATTTTAACATTATACAGATTTAGATGCTAAAATATAAGCGCATTTAAAACAGAAAGTTACACAAAAAGCTATAAGCAACACCTTGATAAATCACCGTATGATTAATAAAGTAGATGCATATTAATACAGTGTATGATAATAAATTATGTTAACATAAATTATACATTATTATATATTAATACTCATTAATATGCATTCACTTTTTTAACCGTGTGTTGAGTTATCAAGGGCGTGTTCATAGCCCGTTGTGTTTAAAATCTCGAACGCCTTTGCAATCTTAACCTATTCTTTTAAAATAATCGAAATGTAAGCAGGGGAATCCGGTGTAAAATAATAAAATTCATTTTTGAAACGATTTTGATCCTTATTAGGCCTACATGTGATGCGTTTAAAAGATTACTATCTGCTTTATTAGTAAGAATACGTGTTTAGTACATAATCAAGTTTTTAACCATTATTTAAAGTCGGAAATAATAACTGAATTCTATTTTGAATACAACATTTTACCTAATGCAGCAAAGCAGAAAATTTCCTGAAAGTCAAGTGTATTTTTCTCTGGAATTTATAGAAAAATTTGTTAATCTGGTTACTTTAAAATTGCTTTTCTAAATTCTATAAATAATGTAAATAATTTCACCCGAAGTTAATTTCTTTTTATTTATAATGTTTCACAAATGACTAATTGTTTTAAAAGCATAATTGAAAATGCTATAGCTGCTTTTTATAACTTTTTATAATTTAAAAATGGACGTCATCGTGGACATAGGATGAAAGGTACCGACTCTCTGGTCTACTCGTTATATTATGGAAATATAATTAACTATATTTATAATTTAAGCTCGAAACTTTAAAGTATTATGCCAAATATAATTCAACTGATTTACAATTACTTTATTAAATACTTACTTAGAACATCTTTCCTGAATTCTTCTAATATTTCCTCATTCCAACCGTAATCAGGCTTTTGATTAACTTTAGTTTCATCAGACGTTATGCTAATTTGTTACTATTCGTATACCTTGAAAAATGTTAAATTTTTAATTTTCGAACCAATTTAAATAATCCTCGTTGAAAAGGAGGCGAGAATACTTAGCGTAATCCTTTACTTACAATAATTTTACAGATAAACACGTACTCGTTCTCTGTACAATGTGTAAAGTGAATGTTTAAACTATATTATTACGTTGTATACATTAGCACACACTGATATTGATATCATCATTGGTTTTAACTTTATAACTGGAATACTGACCTTGATACATCCTTACTTCATAGCTTCGTAGCAGTTGACGTTTACAAAGTTTATCAGTACTAGAAATAAATCGGACTTTTACGTCAATGAATTATTCCACACAATAGAAATTTGTGTTCCAATTTAGAATTGTTAATAAAAGGCCATGTCGATAATTAATGTTTTGTCATTAAATTATCAATTTATGAATAATTTAGAAAAAATTAATCACAAAATATATCCGTAATTAATTGTATACTACTTCATGTGGCAGGAAAGGGTAGGAATGAGTCCGCTCGAGCTGGAAGAGTCGATACCAGATGAAAGGGTTGGAATGAAACATGGGGTGTTGACACGTTGATCTAATCTCTTTCGATTATATTTTTATTATATATATATAACAGACAGAAACGTTTTAATACATATACATTATTACAAGTTGTTTTTCTCTGTTTTTATCTTGTTGTTGTTATTTACTGGTTTCTTTATTTAATTAACCCTGTGTTAGACAACAGTTTACTGTATTGTTGTTTTGAGAGGATTATAACGTAGACTTGTTAAATTTTTGTAAGAAATTCGGAAATACAACTTCTGTCCTGAAAGTTCGCAAACTTTCCAAAATAAAGGGTTGTTTGCATTAAACTAGAAGTAGGGCCTGTCTCTAGAGCGGCCCCTGCTTCTAGTTTAATGCAATTAATTTTTTCAGAAGTGTATCAAATCACTGCTACATATAGCTATTAATTTACTTCATACACTGAACTCTAATAACTTTACAATAAATTTTCACAGAGTCAAAAGAGAATTATTAAGAAATTTTATCGCTATTTTGCAAGATATATATGCTAATACAATACAGTAACTTAAAATTATTTATATTTGCTTTTCAAATTAAAATGTCGCCATTTTAAAGTTTTTCACGCTATTAATAAGAAAAATTCGCTAGAGGAGATGCGCATGTCCTAAAAGAAGTGTTTCAGGAAGCGTTTTTTCATGGAAGAAATGTTAAATATTTCTTACAGACTGAAGAGGGAACTACTACGAAGTCGACAAAACTGATTAACTTCTAGTTAAATGCAAACAACCCTTTACTTTGGAAAGTTTGCAAACTTTCAGGACAGAAGTTGTATTTCCGAATTTCTTACAAAAATTTAACAAGTCTACGTTATAATCCTCTCAAAACAACAATACAGTAAACTGTTGTCTAACACAGGGTTAATTAAATAAAGAAACCAGTAAACAACAACAACAAGATAAAAATAGAGAAAAACAACTTGTAATAATGTATACGTATTAAAACGTTTTTGTCTGTTATATATATATATAATTATAACCGAAAGAGATTAGATCAACGTGTCAACACCCCATGTTTCATTCCAACCTTTTCATTTGGTATCGACTCTTCCCTCTCGAGCTGACTCATTCCTACCCTTTCCTACCACGTGAAGTAGTACACAATTAATTACGGATATATTTTATGAATAATTTTTTCTAAATTATTCATAAATTGATAATTTAATGACAAAACATTAATTATCGACATGGCCTTTTATTAACAATTCTAAATTGGAACACAAATTTCTATTGTGTGGAATAATTCATTGACGTAAAAGTCCGATTTATTTCTAGTACTGATAAACTTTGTAAACGTCAACTGCTATGAAGCTATGAAGTAAGGATGTATCAAGGTCAGTTTTCTAGTTATAAAGTTAAAACCAATGATGATATCAATATCAGTGTGTGCTAATGTATAAAACGTAATAATATAATTTAAACATTCATTTTACACATTGTACAGAGAACGAGTACGTGTTTATCTGTAAAATTATTGTAAGTAAAAGATTACGCTAAATATTCTCGCCTCCTTTTCAACGAGGATTATTTAAATTGGTTCGAAAATTAAAAATTTAACATTTTTCAAGGTATACGAATAGTGACAAATTAGCATGACGTCTGATGAAACTAAAGTTAACCAAAAGCCTGATTACGGTTGGAATGAGGAAATATTAGAAGAATTCAGGAAAGATGTTCTAAGTAAGTATTTAATGATATAATTGTAAATCAGTTGAAATATATTTGGCATAATACTTTAAAGTTTCGAGCTTAAATTATAATTATAGTTAATTATATTTCCATAATATAACGAGTAGACCAGAGAGTCGGTACCTTTCATCCTATGTCCACGATGACGTCCATTTTTAAATTATAAAAAGTTATAAAAAGCAGCTATAGCATTTTCAATTATGCTTTTAAAACAATTAGTCATTTGTGAAACATTATAAATAAAAAGAAATTAACTTCGGGTGAAATTATATGCATTATTTATAGAATTTAGAAAAGCAATTTTAAAGTAACCAGATTAACAAATTTCTCCATAAACTCCAGATAAAAATACATTTGGCTTTCAGGAAATTTTCTGCTTTGCTGCATTAGGTAAAATGTTGCATTCAAAATAGAATTCAGTTATTATTTCCGACTTTAAATAATGGTTAAAAACTTGATTGTGTACTGAACACGTGTTCTTACTAATAAAGCAGATAGTAATTTTTTAAACGCATCACATGTAGGCCTAATAAGGATCAAAGTCGTTTCAGAGATGAATTTTATTATTTTACACCGGATTGTCTTGCTTATATTTCGGTTATTTTAAAAGAATAGGTTAAGATTGCAAAGTCGTTCGAGATTTTAAACACAACGGGCTATGAACACGCCCTTGATAACTCACCACACGGTTAAAAAAGTGAATGCATATTAATGAGTATTAATATATAATAATGTATAATTGATGTTAACATAATTTATTATTATACACTATATTAATATGCATCCACTTTATAAATCATGTGGTGATTTATCAAGGTGTTGCTTATAGCTTTTTGAGTAACTTTTCGTTTTTAAAGCGCTTATACCTTTGCATCTAAATCTGTATAATGTTAAAATTTTTTATATAATAATACATTATTTATATAGTAATATTAAAATAATATTTGTAATAATATAATAAAATATTAAATGTTTTTATTTTATATATATTAATAATCCTAACACGTTTGCACTTATAAACACCCAGCGTTACACAAAGTTACACAGTGTTTTAGTATGACCTTGATGCATTAAAAATCAAAATTTATATTTAAAATGGGAGTAACTTATTCAAGGTTACATATCTACTTCTATCCTCATACATTGTTTGTTTTTTTTCTTCTTATCAATAACTTTAATCATTCCATAAGGGATAACTAAATATATTGATAAAGGATGGGTGAAATTTTATCATTTACTTTCGGTATTAAAAGAAAAATTTTAACAGAAAATATTTCAAATATCACAAAATTACAAAAGTTATTTCACGTTATATAAAGTTTTCAAATTATTTGTTGTTCAAGGCTTCTTTTTAAGCATTATATAAGTGTATATTATCTGAATTCTGATCGGAGATAAACGTTATCCTCATACACAATTAATAGAAGAAATATCAGAAATGACCCTGAAGTTTTATGATAATTCAGAACGGTTCCAACTAAAATTCTGTATAAAAGTAAAACAGTGCTTTATCATTAAAAATATTATAAAAAATTTATCTCTGTTATATTAATAATTAGAATTTAAAATTAATGTTATATGTAAACATGCAAAATATACAGTAGAGAGTCGTTAATCGGAACACCGGTAATCGGAATCGCCGGTAATTGGAACGATTTTCAGTCGAACTGTGTCGTGCTGAATCGAACGTTTTTGATACTAGATTTACTTCTAAAGTATAATTTTCATGTTTTTATATTCTTCAATATATTTGTTTTGTTTGTACAAACTGAAGAAATAATTTTTAAGGATACCATAGCCTCGATTATTATTATAAAAATTTTCGTTAAGCCCAAAATCGACGAAAATTCAACACGAAGCGACACGCAACGAAGAAAAATTTGAACATCGGACAGGTTAATGTATTTTTTCGTACATAATCGGTAATCGGAACAAATCAGTAATTTGAACAACTCCAGTCCCCAATTGATTTCGATTAACGACTCTCTACTGTACAACACTTGTCTTTGGTCTGGATTTCTGAATTATTTAAGTTGAACTATTTATTTGCAATGGTTGCTGTTTAAAAATATCATAGTATTTAACATTTATTTTGAAACACATATACGCTACGAAACCCTAACGTAATTCTGTTACAGAAAAAAAATGTAAGTGAGGGGGGGAAACAGTATAAGTAAAATCAAATTGAGTGACACTTTTAAGTGAAATAATTAACGGTTTTCTACTTTGTCTATTAGTAACCAAATGAACAAAAGCACTAAACGCTGATAATTAGTTAGTCGCGAGATTTTCTAAATCATGGGGATGGCCACTTTAAACTTCCTGTATTTTCTTTACTTACTAAACACTTCAATAAGAGTTTATTTCCTAGAAGGCTTTTTTACTTCTTATTTCGTCCACATGTTGCGGCGAATTATTCCTTAAAACTAAACTAACGGATTTTTTATATTTTCCTTCATTTGCAATACTACATTCTTCCTAAAATTACCACCATTTACGTAAACATTTCTGTGTGTCTATTTTAATTTTTAAAACATTAATTCTAATATTAATATTGTTTCATTTCATGAATATAAAAGAGGAAGAAGATCTGAAATGTAAAATGGACGACATATTTCTTCTGAGTTTCCTACGAGCAAGAAAATTCGACAAAGAAAGAGCATTGACATTGCTCAAGAACTATTATTTGACAAGGAAGAAGTATTTCGTTGTTTACAAAAATCTAAAGCCCTCAGCTTTAGAAGAAATCCTACGTATGAACGTGTATTCAACTGTAAAAACTGAAAATGATATGGTAATAACATTTTTTAGTTACGGTAAGTCACAAATTGTAGCTGAAAAGGTACACCATACGTTGTTTTTGACATTGTTAATTATACTACCATTCATTCCTATACAGGTCATTGGAATGCTACTAAAGTGAACATAGTGGATTTGTTAAGAGCCGTATTGTTAAACCTTGACTTTGAACTAAATGATCATCCTATACAAGTAAATGGATACTATGCTATAATGGACGCCAAGGATTTAACGTGGAGACATATTATTGAGTACACTCCAAGAAATATTCAGTTAATAGTTTCGTGCATAATGGTAAGACTAAATCTACATTTAAATATTTAATTGGACACGGATATTAAAATTATAGAAAATAATTGCCATTCAAAAATCTTACACGTATCATGGATAGAATAATATTGAGAAACTTTGAATAGTGTCGTTGTTCCACAAATGCAGCGGAGATATCGAAGGCAGAGAATTATATTGTTGTATCACCAGTTTCGCAGGAAAACTATTTATTTTGCTGAAATTACGCTGGTAACGGTATTCGTGTAACAGCAAATACGAAATAACAACAAAGGTAATACAAAACAGTAAATTGTTGCGCAATAGTACGTAACACTAAAACCTTAATTCCTATCTTGTTAATTTTTTGTATATGCACTAGCCATTTGAACTAATGAATTTCGCCACGTCTCTGATCCATCTTTTACTGTAAAGGCATGCATTTGAAATGTACCGATACTGTTATATCTGTAAGTGTAGTGGATTTTTATGATTTTTTACGGTAATGTTATATCTGTGTGGCTTAGTCTCCATGCATAATGAAAATTACAATGGTTTTTTTTAAATTAATACTGTATCATTAGTAAAAAAATACTATCTGTATAATCATTCTTTTTCGAGAAGTGTAAACACGGAACATAACTATTCAGTTTCGTTGAAGGAAGCTAACATTTTAGATACTTTTAAGCTAGTCAGTCATGAAGACTAGAATTATGTTGCTTGTGTTATACGAATATATGAGAATATATATGAAATATATGTTAAATTGAATTCATCATCTCCGTATAAGAGTAAAACTTGAATCGTTCTTGATAAATTTTATATACAAAGCAGATGACACAGACTTATCCATTTGTGCTGTATGATAAATACTATATATATATTTGTGCTGTATGATAAATACTTATATATATATACGTATTTAGTCACTTTTTAATGATAAATAAATGATAATAATATCATATTCAGTGATGTGAAAAGCTCCTACAATTTAAACAACCAGTTAGGTTATCACAAAAATTTAATGTAAGTAGGACCAAAAATTAACGAGTAATTTCATAATAAATCTCTAATGCAACAGCACTCGAAAATTCAGTTTGAAAATCAGATTAACCGACTGAGATTTCACTGGTTAATTCAAATTCCGCTACAGCAAACATAGTTTCATTGGAGAAGAATACGTATTTACGTTTGCGTCGCCGTCTATTGATGTGAATTTTTATAATCGCATCTGAAATTTTGTGGAATTGAACTTGGCTTTTATTACGGTGTTAGAGAAAAGAACATTATATCAATTACAATGCCAAACCAGAGATTTGGGTGTTTTATAACCTAGAAAATGCGATAACACATTTTAATCTGTAGAGCGAAATTATAAAATACTGTCAAAACTTGTGGCGAATGTTGAATATCATCACTGTTTTTGACACACGTTTTGTTCTAAGACAAAATATAAACACGTAACTTTAGAGCGGACGCGTTTTGTCTTATTTTCAAATGGTCGCAGAAATTTCTTCGCGTAATAAAAAAATTATACATGTCAGACTGAAAATATTGATTATTTTTATGCACCTTTATAGTTTGACATATCATCCAATATGTAGTTGTTTCTTTGACAATATTTTCTAGAGAACAGAGTACTCATGCATTTTCTACGTTATGGACATATTTGTTCGAAACTTAACCCTCCAGAGTTTTGGTCGTGTTGACATTTAAAAGCAGTGTTTGTCGCAACCTGTTCGTACTCGTGTAGCATTAAAAATGTATCGCACTGCATGTAAGAATTATTACAATAAATCAGTTATGTAGGCTGTTAAACAGTCTGTTTATCCAATTCAGGGATTAGAAATTCTGAACGAACCGCATTGAGAGAGCCGTATAAGTTGATCTTTTGCCAACCAGTGGTTCACTGCATAAAATCTATAAATTCTGATATTTTAAACGAATTTCCTACGTGAAGTTTTATGAATTGTCTTTACGTCAGTTTCTTTTAAAGAAGAGCGAATTTCCTCTAGTATGTCCTTCCGGGACGCATCTGCTCTTCGTATATCACCCATACAACAATGGAGTTGTATCTATAACAAGTCGAGTTTCCGAGTCGAAAGTTCATTTATACCAATCAAACCAACAGTGGCTGATTAATTGGAATCAGCAAAAGAAAATTCATTTTCAGTAATGTTATTGAATTTCACTTCGATCAAAAACGTGACTGTTGTAATTCATATCATGTTTTATTATTTCATAAGAAATGATCAAAAATGAACTTTTCGCTCGCAATAGTTTAGCTTCACAATTGTTGACACTAAATCAGAAGCTGTTCAATATTTCATAATTCCATGTTCTCGCTGTTAAAATGTAGAATATTTGCTCTCTGCAATATTACGATTATTACAGAAAATCAGAGCTTTAATCCTGAATGTGATGTAGGAATGAATGTTTTATAAAGTACAGTAGAGAGTCGAAAATCGGAATCAATTGGGACTGGGTGGTTCAGATTAGTCATTCGTTCCGATTACCAATTATGTACGAAAAAATATATTAACCTGTCCGATGTTCAAATTTTTCTCCGTTGCGTGTCGCTTCGTGTTAAATTTTTCTCCGTTGCGTGTCGCTTCGTGTTAAATTTTTCTCCGTTGCGTGTCGCTTCGTGTTGAATTTTCGTCAATTTTAAGCGTAACGAAAATTTTTATAATAATAATCGAGGCTATCGTATCGTTTAAAATTATTTCTGCATTTTGTACAAACAAAATAAATATATTGAAGAATATAAAAACATGAATATTATACTTTAGATTAAATTTAGTATCAAAAACGTTCGATTCAGCACGACACAGTCCGACTGAAAATCGTTCCGATTACAGGCGGTACCTGTTACCAGGGTTCCGATTAACATCTTTACGACTCTCTACTGTAGTGCAAAAAATTCTGTTGTTTATTTTTTGTTACACCATAAACACAACTCCAAAGTTTCCTTACGCACTTTCTGTAAATACAAACAAATAAATACCTTGAACTCCTACTTTTTTGTTCTTCAATTGTATTGTTTCCCTGGTAGAGTTTACATCTTTCAGATGTTTCTCTGCTGCTCCTAGTACCACAAGTGTCATAATGGGTAGTTCGGAAATAAACCTTTTTTTCCACGAAATTTTTTTTTGCATGTTCTGAAATGAACCACATAAATATTTTTGTCTTTGAACTGATTCTCGTTATTTATCTGCTACGTAAGTCGTGGTTAGATTTTTATATAAAGTTTTTTCAGGCGGCGGATTTCCTTGGCGCTGCCATGTTTCTTCGATCCAATTTAATCCGATTGTTTCATAATTCAGTACTTCAAAATTAGAAATTGAAAACGGTCTTCTTGTTTTAATAGATTCAATAGAAAATATTAAAAAATCTTACGCTATTCTTTATAATATTGTTGAATATAATCAAAAAATCTTTGTAATTCGAATACATAAGGTTTTAAAATGAAACACTGTTGGCTCGTTATTCTAAAACAAAAATATAAAAAAAAACTTTGTAAAATAATCAGCAATTAGAATCTCATTTATTATTTACTTTATGTAATATATCATGCCAAAAATTTCTGTAATAGACATATTTATTTTTAAAAAACTTAATATTACTATGAGTTATTGGTCTGAAATTTATATTTTGACAAATATTAAACATTTCCTTTGTTTTATTTTTTAGAAATGCATTCCTGTCCGCTACAAGGGAATTCACGTAGTCAACGCTAACATGATGTTCAGATTTCTGTATTCAATAGTTTATCCATTTTTACCTTACAAACTAAAAAAGCGAGTAAGTTTTTTTTAAAATGTTTGATATTTTAAATATAATATAAGCTAACGAATTAATAACAAGGACTAAAATATATTTTACGATTCTAATTTGTTTTGTATTATTCATTATAATGTCTGATGACCATTCTACATTACAAGGGTAACTAACCATGGCCGGTTTAAAAAAACTAATCAGCATTGGTAATTAGTTTAAGTTTCGTGTCTCAGTAACGCCTAGGCATAGTTTTTCGTGTATTCTTCACCTGTTTAATACCTTTATAGCAGCCACTTTTTCACAAGCTGTCCTACTCTGGCAGATTGCCCTCATTATTGCATCGTATTGTCTTACCAAAATGAAAACAGTATTATATATATATATCGTTTTCTATTTGATTTACCTACGGAATAAATGTTACAAACTGTTTCTTTGCAGGTATTTATTTATGGTTCAGATATAACAGAACTTCACAAAGTATTCGATCCTAAGTATCTACCTGCAGAGTTTGGTGGCGAATTACCTCCTTTTGATTCAACTGAATACAATAAACAGTTAAAAGACAAGGAAGACTTTTTTGTGGAAAACGAAAAATATTGGACAGAAGAAAATAATATTTAAAAATATTTAAAGATAAAAATTAAAAAATATTTTCTACGTTGCGTAATCAGTGAAGAATTAATTATTATAAATTATATATGTATTTGATAAACAAATCATAAAATTGTTTACAATTAATTCGCTCTTTTGACTTAACAATGGATGTTTGATAAGTTTTTGTTCATTCAACACGTGTGCAAATTATGAAAGCTTAATATTATATGTAGGAAATTATTTTCGTATTTAAATAAAAGTACAAGTATTACACATTTTAAGTAGTGCCATCATTATTTATTTACATACAGACTTTTCCTACCGTTCGAATTTTCTTGATAATTGTATCTTTTTTCAATATGCATACAGACTATTGAGTAATAAGCGGTAAGTGTAGATTAGGGATTACATGTATTTCGAGAAAAGTGATAAAGATCCATAATGTTTGTTTTTCTGTAAGTAAGGTCATCTACAGTTTAATTATACCTCTAGTTGTTCAATCTATTAATAAAAAATTAAAATGAACTGGTAGACAAAACATACATTTAAAATAATAATAAAAGTTAAGCGATGAGATTATGTTGTTGCAATGTTCAAAGACACTTTCAGTTCGTCATTAATGCTTTATTATCATCGAAATATGTGATTTAGATTAGTAATGAGCAACTTTTTCTGGATGCGTGTCAAAAGTTTATGCGTTCAGAAAGGATACACTTCGTATGATCCCAGCATTTTTTAATGAAGTTGCAGCGTCTAAGTCTGAAGTAATAACATATGTGAGATTTCCGGGACTGTAATTATTTAAAATTTTAGTAAAAAATAATACATTTTATTCAATTTATTTTAAAATTATTGTTTGAAGTATTATTGGAATAATTATTTTAACTTGACAACTACGCAGTTGTTAGAAGGAAGTGTTGACAGAAATTGATGTGATGACTGATAACACAATGATGTCATCTTAACCCCCTTTTACATGAAAACTGTTAATATTGAACATCAATGGTCCTAATTTTTATACAATCTGTTGTTAAATTATGTTCCGAACCAAATATTGTAATGATTTGACTTTAAAAAGAAAAGATATATCTTAAATTCTTAAATTATGTAAAGAGAGAATTTTTAACCTAATTTCCGTTTAAAAGTAAGTTAGTTTCGGATTTAAAGATCGTTTAACGTCAATTTGTCATGTTCACGTCAAGCAGTTTTACTCTTTGTTTTACCCCCGCTATGATGTAAGAGTGTAATGAGTTGATTGGGGGGAACTGAGGAATATTATCGAAATGCGCGCCCAAATCTAGGAGTTCATCCACAGCTTTCGAAGTAGAAACAAGAGTTGGTCCTTCAATATAAATAGGAGTCCACCGGGAACCTCAGTAGAGAAAGGAGTAACAAGGTGTTCTCCATGAAACTCATTTACAGTCCGCCTGAAGCTTCAGGTTTAGCCGGAGGGGTTCTCTAATAGATATTCCAGGAGTTCGCCATCAGCCATCACAGTGAAGAAGAGCTATAGAAAAGGCTTCTCCCGGAGTTCGCTGAAGACCTTCAACGCAAAAGGAAGTCCTTTTGGATTCTCCAATGAATAGTTACGAGTCCACCGGGAACCTCGGTAGAGAAAGGATTAACAAGGTGTTCTCCATGAAAGCTTTAGGAGTTAGCCAGACGGACACTCCAATAGATGTTCTCCACATAGATTAGATACGATACAAGTCCTGCTCTAAATTATACGCCTGATAGTTAAGTGGAAGAATAAAGCGAGGTTTAAAGCACGTTAACCCGCTAATTTCCTAGGTTAACTGGTGTCAGGAGAAAACGTCATTCAGGGGTTTTCGCAATCCTCTGATAAAATAAAATTAATCTTAAGGAAGCCGACTTAGAGAGGCCGACTTGCGATCGGAGCCCAATAAGCAGTGGACGGTTTTTAGATATAAAACACGGTTACCACCCTGGCGGATCTCACACATACAACAGAACCAGTATATTAAGCACTAAAATATGTGACGATAACGATATGTAAATTATTACAACCACATCAAACTGTTTTTTTTTTCCTTTATAGCATTAGAATCTTATTTGATTTCTATATTTAATTTATTTTTTACAATAATTATATTCAAAATATGCTTTTCAGATACAGTTAAAGTGTAAAACATTTGTAAATATACTAGTAAATATCGAAAAAAAAACACACAAAATTATTTATCCAACAAACATAAGAAATGATTTTATATTGTTCTTCAATTTTCTGCTTGTTTCTTTCTATCTTTCCTTTTCTGCTTTTCGTTTTTCTTGCATTTTTTAAAAATTCTAATGGTGTATAATATTCATAATTTTATTTTGTGAAGTCTTTTTATGGAAGTTTATACGCTAAATTGATTAAATCTTGTTAACATATATATTTTTGACTACACTTTTGAATACGTATATTAGGGTCTCCCTTATTTTTCGAATATTTTTTTTTCTAACGCATAGGGCCTAATTTTGTTTATTTTACCCTTAAATACTCCCACAATAAATTTCAGCTCATTTTGATCACTAGAACCCGTGCCGACTTGCATCGAATCATTTCCATACATATGGTGCTAGAGAAGTGGCACGTATTCGCTTTGTTTGCCATTCTAACACAATTTGTCGGCTATTAAAACGTATAGTTTTTTTCGAAGATGTCATTGAAATTACAAAGCATTAAAAACATATTTTCTTAGTCGGAGAGATAAACCACCAAATCACGGCTGCAAAATTACCGTCAAATCGTCAAGTACTCGCAGTTTTGTTTTTTAACATTCACGAAGTTAAACTAACTGTGAGTGAAAGCATAAATCTTGTAATACGCGAGTGTATCATATTTTGGGAAAAAGCTAGAATACCTAAAAAATCTATACCTAACTGTGTCAAGAAATTGATAGATATTTATCGGGTATGGAGACTTTCCATATGTGATAAAGATTTAGAACGGCGTCAATATTATTTCTTTACATATAGAACTGTGACTTGACATTCCACACATTTATTTGTTAATAATTTAAAAGCGAACAATTTCAAAGCACTTTAATGTTTTTATAAACTATTACATTTCTGAAAGTAATAATATAAATACACTAACGTTAGAGATGCCTTAAAGATAATACAATATTCAAACGTATGTTTGAGAAACTAAGTACAGTACGTATACCGGAAACAAATCACGTCAGACTGTACACAATTACGATTCTTTACTAGTTATGTACAAAACATCATCAAACATTGATAATACTTGGTCCTTTTTCCTGCCTCTGCAACTGATGAGCCACGTGATATTTCGGGTTTATTCAAGTTTCTAACACGGAATACGGTGAATTTCGCTCAGAAACTTCTACAGAAAAGCACCTTGCTTTCGATTACGCAGTTTCTAGTACAGAATTTACGATAATATTTATACAACTTCAACGGTTAGAAAATAATTTGACTCTACTGAAAATAGTATGAAAGAAGAAAGTTAAAATTTAATATAAAACGATTATAGGAACAATAATCTTAAATCTCCACACATTTTAATGATTACGAAGTAGTAGATTAAATACTAACGAGCAATTATTTATTGTAACATCGTCACACAAAGCCGGGCTGCAATTTCTAATCACATTTTTAATTTATTTAAGTGAAAATATACGATCACCATCTCAAATTAGTAGTGGCACGCCCTGAACATCATACTTTTTCTTTAACAATAGAGTCGTGCGGGTCATCTATCTATAATCTTTTAGGGAAAAGTATTTGAATTGAAATAACATGACTTACAGTTTCCATTGGATATTCTAGTGTAGTAAATCGGACCTTACTCCCAGTTACCTTTCATCTACCTCACTCTGTTTCAAGATTAAAAAGGAACAGACGACAGTGGGACTTGTCAGTCTACAATTTTTTTTCATATTATACTCCGATTATTATTTCAGGTCACTTTCTGATTAAAACAATTTGTGTAATCATTAATTTCTATGTGTCGAAGCATCCTTTATATTTAAAAGTCCGGAGAATATAGAATATAAAGAACTTCCCATCTGAAATGTTTAAAAAAAATTAATTAAATGCAACTGTCTGCATTGGAATTTTTACATGAATTATATTACAACATTAACTTGCACAACTTACTTTAATTGGAAACTTTTTAGTAACATTACAGAAATCTCTACATGACAAACACAGCGATTGTTTGCCAAATCTCTTCATGAAATTCAAAATCTACAAATAAGTGTACTTTTATTATTACACCATAATTAACACAAAAATGTAATAAATGTTTTACTGGTAAAGTAGCAAATTTAAAGCTTTAAACCTTTAATTTTTGTTCCAATGTAAAATCGCAGTCAGCAAATCTCCTGATATCTTGAAAAGACGTTTGCATCTGAATTGAAAAAAATAACAAAATATAGCAAACCTGTAAATATTGTAAATGTTCGAACTTACGATAAAAATATTTTACAGCAGATGTGAAGACAGACATCAAAAATCCGATTAAAATACAGTATAATGAAACGGCAGCACAGAGTGAAAAAATCAAAATCTTGTACTGAACTTCCATTGTGGTAAAGCTGAAAATAAAATAAAGGAGACATGTTTCTGCTAATATAGCGCTGTATGAAATAGATAATACGTCGTTGAATCGACCGTTGAGTTGATTAGCAAAATTCCAAAGTTCGTCGTGTTGTACTATAATTACTTCCAATTCCAACTTCAAATTTGGACTGTGCTTTTTTAACAAATACAAATCTTCTGATACTTTTTCGAATGCATCCATTAAAGTAAGCATAAGCAAGACAATAAACATACAACAAAATATTATGCCACCAAGAAGTAAAATAGTCGAAAGACCAACTTCAATGCAGCAGAAAAGTGGCTCATATTCATAAGACTTTCCTTTATCTAACACTGGATAGAATATGAAAACGACTACAAATTCAATCACTATTGTAAACCCCAGCGAAGAAATTATTGCTAAAAGTCGCACATTACTGACAGTTTCATATAATTTATCTGAAGGGAAACGATACGACTTTCTTAACTTTAACTTTGTACTTAATTTGACTCTTTTGACAATACTAAATATTATAGCAACAACCAAAGCAAGCAGGGCGAGAGCTACTCTGAAATATATGTCGTTATTGACAATCGAAAACCATGAAAAGCAAGGTGTTTTATCAGAAATATAAGGAATTGTCATAAAAACGAGGAGAAAGGAATGCATCCAATGCATAATTTCAATAAATGAAATGTAAAACTTCGAAAGTTCGAGCAAGTAAGATTTAGGTTTTACGAAGCAGGAGCAAGGCATAAAAAAATCCCATCCATAGATATTTGCGATTGACGTAAATGAAGATAGCAAACAGCTCAGACATATCTCTTTTCCTAGTCTTAAATCTGTAGATCTTGCAGTAAAAACAACTTGTATCATGTTTCTTGAGTAAATATTACTAAAGTGTCTGCTAAATTCTTTTAATTCGATCGATCTTTGGTATACAATGATCACTTGCAGACTGCAACAAGTTTACTATAGAATGGCAGAGCAAATTCTTTCCTGGCTTGCCTGCTTGGTTGTTTGCCCGCCCTCTGGCGAGATGGTTTGGCGTTAGTTGCGGTGGCTATTTTCATTCGTGGTGAATTCTCTTCTTTCCATTTAGAAAATTGAAGCGCACTCTGTTGCATAAGAATCAATTATTTGTTGTATTTTATTTGGATAGATTCGATTTCTATTATTTGAAATTGAATTCTATTCGATATTACAATAACAAATTGATATATGTATAATATTATGTAATAATATTATTACAATTGTAAAATTTCATTTCTGAATGTCGATAAACAATGAACTCGTGCCGTAACATTATCGTTATAGCTAACCATTTATTGACAAAGCTCACGAGGAAGACTTGAACACAAGGACACATTATTAATATGACACGGCACGTTGTGTCTATTCTACCCAGTAACACTCGAGCAGAAATTCTAGTCCATTGTTGGGTGTGTGCAGTAGAAATTGCAAAATGAAATTGATTCTCTCACATTTAGTATAAAATATGTTTTATAGATAGAAAAGAGATAAAAAGTATTCATGTTTTGTATTTTATATTGTATATTATTAATGCTGCCTGTCGTGTTATTAATGGATATTTCCCTCTATTTTTTTATAAAAATGAAAACATATAAATCTGTTGTGAACAAAAGTTTTTTCGATTACGTAATAAGAATAACATCAAATTAAAGCAGAATTCGAAAGCCTCTTATATCACATTCTTACAAAATGTCAAATAATAGTGAAAAGAAGAGATAGATATTAAAACCGTAGTTGTAGGAGGCCAGGGTTATGGATATACATTATTTCAATTTAAATTTTTTCTCCCTGAAAGAAGCTAGATATATAATGGGCATGACACTATTATTATAGAAAAAATATCATGTACAGTACAAGGGCAAGCCATTACTAATTTGAGGCGGAGACCATATATTTAAATAATATATAAACTACATTAATTAAATATATGATTAAAAATTTCAGCCCGGCATTGTGACGATGTCACAATTAGTAATTTTTTTGTCTATTATATAAAGAGAGAAATATATGTGAGGATTTGAATAATTTATTTTATAATCTTTGATTACCAATTCACACACGAAAGCTCTTACGGGTCAGTTGCATTCATCTCCGGTTGTAAAACCACATTAATGAAACGTTGTACAGGGTTGTCGAAAAGTAGCCTCAGCATCCAAAAAAACCCATCATGAAAGCTTGAATCGCCCACTAATTTGTGGTAGGGAACAGGTGGAGTACACTGGTTTATCCGCATTGTTATCCTCACTCTGAACAATATTTTCGTTTGCTTCTTAAAGGTTTTCGTTCGTTTTTAACGAGCATATATGAAACTAAATCTTTTGTGAAAATTGATTTATAATAAGAAAATATAACTAAGATAAACTCTCATTTATCAATAAATTAATATAAGCATATCTTTTCTATCTGCACATACCATTTCTTAATACTATTAATTTAAATTTGCATAATTTTTATTTATTTTGAATTTTAACTTATCATATACATGGATAAAAATAAGTAAATATATTGACAGTAGTATACAGTTAGAAAGTGATTAATTCTTAAATTTTCAAAATTAAACGTTTAAAATATTTAAAATTAATTTTAAGTTATTTTTACAAGTTATGCTTATGTTACTTTTCGATCTTATTGAAAAGTATTTGACATATAATAATAAGTTAAATAATTAAACATTATGCTAATGTACTAGAATAGCTTCCGTTAGGTTATTTCTGTATAAAACTGAAAAGCTCTTCGATTATAAATATTTCCTTTTCTAGAATCTCTTCTATAAAATTCAACTTTGTTTTTCATTATTCCAATATTTTTCATTTTCAATGAAAAATTCTTCATTATCTCTTATCAGTTGATTAGATTCAGACCAATCGATATTTAATTTTCCTCCAAGTTCCACAGGAACATACATTGGATCAATCTCCTTAAAAAGGCTATTCAAATTTGATCCATGGAACCAAATCTAGAAAAAACATAATATTACTTTCAATATTCCAAATTTATGAACATGTTCAGTATAACTTCAGTTAAATTTTAAAGTAAATTACTAGTCACAAAATTATTGGAATTTTTTTAATAGATTCTTTTATATTAATGAATACCTTCAAGTCTTATAGTATTGAAAGAAGTAGATAGCAAATAGAATAGTTATGTGAAAATTTGATTAATGCATTTGATATTGCAATTATCATAAGTTAATTTAACGTTTATTTGTACAAATTTTTTAACGATCATCTGCCAATAAATAAATATAACAATTTATATTCGAACAAACATTCGGATACTCTTGTCTATCATTTCTTCTGTAGCATTTGTTTATAAATAAATGATTTTCTACACCGCTAAAAATACAAAGAACCATTGAAGATTGTCAAAAACTCTTCTCCTGAATAGAATAATTTATTGTGTAAAAACTATGCCAGGTAAAAACAATTTTGCTAGGATGTTTGTGAAATTTTACATTGATTTCTAAAGTATTGTTTCCTGTAATGTTGTACTGAGAGTGAACAGTTCAGTGGCACTAAAATTCCCTGCATCAAAATAGCTTATATACAATAGCAAAATAGCCATAGTGAAGGAGATACGTTGCTCTGTTCTACGGTTTTACGAAACAAAATCACCATGAATGCTTCAGCGAAATCTCAGAAAATCCTACGGCTGATAATAACCAGATATGAAAAACTTTGGGTAGACACAAGGACGACGCCAGCCAATGCGCCAGGGGGGCAAGATGATGTAAATTGATAGAGGATATGAATTGTATGTAGGTAAAATAAAAACGATTCATAAAGTTTTAATCATTTACTATGTACGGAAAAGAAATATCTTAATTAAAACATTTTTTTAACTTACAAGAAACCTAACATTATTTTAATTAAAACTTAGCATTTAAATAACTTTTTTCGAATTTCTAGGGAGGGCAGCTGCCCCTCCGGCCCTCTGGCGACTTCCATGGGTAGATACATAAATTCAAAAAAGCTGGCAACTATTTCCATCTTATCAACCTTATCCCTTTTATATACCAATATTTTAAAGTTTATTATTTTCCATGCATATTTTATGAGGATTGGCTGAACCGTAATTGGTCATTTTATTTCATAAAACCACAGAACACATTGAGTTTTCTGCTGCAAAAATGCTATTTTGAATTATTTCAAGAAGAAAATCCTGCAGATTCGATTCATAACCACTGTATGTCTGTTTAACATTCAAAGGGTTTATGCACTCATGGGTGTTTATTAGTGTTATTACAAGTGTGTCGTTATTCATAAAAAGATATATAAAGTTTTAACATGAAGTCACTTTAAAAGGAGTTTTAGACAATTACTTAGAATACTTACTCTTTCTTTTATTTTCTTTGGTAGGAATGGAAATGCCACGGATATAATAGCAAACAGGTAGCTATTAACACGAATAAAATGTATGCACTTGTAAGACACAGGCAGGGCTTTCTGTTAGAAAACAATAACATAAACATTTTATTTATTTAATTTAAATTTAATAATGTAAGTTATGCATTATTAAATTAGATATTTTCTACCATTTAATTATAATGTCGTTTCGTAAAATATATAAAAATATACAAAATTTTCAAATGGATGTTTGTTCGTTAAAATTCATTCTTGGAAGTTCTTTTTGTATTTTTGCTGAATTTCATATAAAATTGAAACATTTCGAACAGTTTTACATTTTGTATCAGCATAGCTGCAATACATTTACGACTTGTTTATGCAGTCCAATTAATTTGAAGTTAATATAGAGCATGAATATACTGTATTTAGACTGATTTCCTGTATGTTTAATTCTGGATAATTGGCTTGTTTTCAAAGGTGCAGCATTACTGGACATTTGCGGATACTGGCGCGACTGACTAACGACCTTCTATTTATTACAATGTTTATATGATGTAAAATACGTTCAAAACTTTCATTAACATACTTACACAAAACCATGATATAAGATATCTCACTATTTTTGGACTGAAGCAGATTACATGTTTCCATGATAACGTTTTAATATCCACAATTACGGAAACTCCATTTACTTGTAGGCGATGATCATTTAAATTGAAATCGATATGCATTAATATGCCTCTTCCTAAATCTATCGCAGATATTTTTGATGTGTCCCAATGGCCTGTAAATAAAAATACACATTTAATATGATTTATATACTTATTAACATTATTTTATCCAAGTAACTTTAGTGGAATCCAGTAATACAGAGTAATACTTACTTGCTCTACCGTATCCGAATACCTTGCCATCTTCAACACACAAATGAGCCATGACGTTCGATTGTAAAACATGTTCCAATGCCGACGGTCGAAGATTTTTCAATTCCTTTACGCTTCTCCTAACTGCATAATAATTCTTGAGTAATTCCAAAGCGTTAGCTTTATCGTATTTTCTTGACCTTAGAAAGCTTAACAGAAACATATCATCAGTTCTAGAATTCAAGTTCTTTTCACCTGAGAACAACATAAAAAATTAGTCTTTTCTTAAGAACATTAAATATTTATGAAGCGCTTAAAACAATGTTTAAAATAATTTTTATCTTCTCTATAAAAGAATTAATAGAAACCAGTTATTTTAATCTTTTCAGTGTAACTTTTCTTCAATTTAAACTTATGACGTAAATGCAGAAAGCCAATAAAATCAACACTGACAAGTTAGTATTTTTCTAAATTAATCTAGATAAAGTCAAAAGTCAAACGTGGATCTGGAATTCATGGAGTCAGAAGCTTCTTAGAAAAAAATGTTTTAAAACGAAAACCAGTAACATCTCTTTCCGCGATTGTGATGTTTTGTGTAATTATGCGTTGCATTGCTCACTTATACTGATGAGAACTAAATTGGAATTCTTATGAATTAAAGAAGATAAAGATGGAACTATAGCCAAACACTTGATAAATTGAATACACGACAATTTAGAAACAATATTAGTAAGACACGCCTTTATATACTGCTAGCAAAGAATGCCCAGAATTGCCCGAAAACTTATGGATGGGTTGAGTTGTCCTGATTATAAGGTAGAGTATGTTTACACCATGATGGCAACTATGGAAAATTTGGTACAAATCAGTCATCCTAACGATACGATCAAATAAAGCTATGGGTCACGATGAATATATAATACTGCTAGGTAATAATAATAATAATAAATTGGTTAATGTTAGCTATGGTTTCAAGATGGCGGCTCGTCTGATTCCAGCAAGGTTATCCAGGAAGAAATGATAGACAAGAGTATCCGAATGTTTGTTCGAATATAAATTGTTATATTTATTTATTGGCAGATGATCGTTAAAAAATTTGTACAAATAAACGTTAAATTAACTTATGATAATTGCAATATCAAATGCATTAATCAAATTTTCACATAACTATTCTATTTGCTATCTACTTCTTTCAATACTATAAGACTTGAAGGTATTCATTAATATAAAAGAATCTATTAAAAAAATTCCAATAATTTTGTGACTAGTAATTTACTTTAAAATTTAACTGAAGTTATACTGAACATGTTCATAAATTTGGAATATTGTAAGTAATATTATGTTTTTTCTAGATTTGGTTCCATGGATCAAATTTGGATAGCCTTTTTAAGGAGATTGATCCAATGTATGTTCCTGTGGAACTTGGAGGAAAATTAAATATCGATTGGTCTGAATCTAATCAACTGATAAGAGATAATGAAGAATTTTTCATTGAAAATGAAAAATATTGGAATAATGAAAAAGAAAGTTGAATTTTATAGAAGAGATTCTAGAAAAGGAAATATTTATAATCGAAGAGCTTTTCAGTTTTATACAAAATAACCTAACCTAACCTATTCTAATAAATTACCATAATTATTACCAACAAAATTATTAGAATGGGTTAAGTTAGGTTAGAACGTGCATCCCTATTGTTTCCTTGCTGGAATCAGACGAGCCGCCATCTTGGAACCATAGGTAACATTAACCAAAAAATTTAATGTTTGAAAAATTGGAAGTATAGTTTTAAAAAGTGTATTAGGACACTTTGAAATAATAACATTGGAATCTGAAATTAAAATAAATAATAATAATGGTATAAAAATATGTCTCTTGGTTTTTCACTAACAGAGTCAAAGGAAACTTTATGAAAGGTTAATGGAATGATGAGACTGGGGGGAATGCAGTATTCTTCGGCTGAACCTCTTATACTTTGCAATGGTTATATCTGTCTTTGTACAAGCAATTATTGATTATATAAGTTTTTTTTATCACGTATAAGAGTAAGTATGTAAATTTATTTATAAATAATTCAACAGATTTATTATGACATTCACTCTAATAATTTAACGAGTTAACTGATGCAAAATGTTGATAATATTACTAAATTGTCATATATAATTTTACCGATGCACAAAAAGCATTTTCATTTTAGGTGTGTTTTTCTCCTTGTTGATCATTGTTCATGATGTTTCATCCACCTGAGGAGAGACAAGTAATTTGTTCGAAATGCACATTAGAGTTAATTACAGTAAGTACAAAATAAAATAAAATGAAAAAATCCATCACAAGTCACAAGTCATTAGCGGTTTTTATAAGTTTGGGAAAAGGCACTTCGAAAGCCGTAAGTACCTCGAAATAATTAAAACCAAACGAGAAGAAAATAATACTACACAAATTCTGCAACCAGATGCTTAACGTTTCCTGAAAATAAATTTAAAATTCAGGTAGCTCCATCTCTTACGAAATTTTATTAAAAAATGTCTACATTATTAATTATTATAAAGTGGCAGAATGCTTAATTTTGAGGATAGAGATAAGTTTTATAATAAATCGCAAATGTTAATAACAATTAAAATCTTTATTAAGTTCGAATTGACTCAAAATATGATACACCACCCGCTTCTATTTCTCCATCCCTCTACTTTTCACCATCAAAATTTAATAGCATAACAGCAAAAAAGAAAACAGCTCTATGATAAGCAAAAATTGAATGACATTTCAAAAGATAAATTTGAACAGGGAGAACTTTAAACTTGTGATATAAAAGTTTATTTAAATATAAATCTAATTTTACTTATCGAATGAAAAATAGCGAACTTAAATTAAATTCAACCATATAATTATTTGAATTCTTTGTTTATATTAGTATGCTAACTTTGTATATACGAGTTTTTATGTGTTTTTTAATACAGTATTTACATATTTTTTATAATATACTTTATATTACATCTTTGTTCTTTTTTATACGCTATCAAAATGTCTTACAACTTTAATTCGAGTTATAATAATATATATAATCATTCTTTAATATGCATATTACAATATAAATAAAAACAGGCAGACATTTTTGGCATAACAGTAGAAATCTCTATGATTCCAGGCTATAGTTAGTATAGATTATAGAGAAAATAATACCCTACGATTCATAATACTTACGAAGAACCATGTTTCTAAATTCTTCCAGTTCCTTTTCGTTCCATGAATACTGCATTGATGTGTTGACACCCTCACTTTGAACAATGTTCATTGCTTGCATATTAAAATCCTTTGTTTCTAAAAGTCATTTACTTGTAAGTTGCATTTAGAAGAGAACAGACAGAACCGGTTATAAACTATGACCGATTAATATACGTTTAGATAAGCCTAATCTTATTTATTCGAACTTATCTTATCGATGATGTTATTTATCTCACAGTGACTTTTAACTCTAGATCACAATGTGAAAATCAAAAGTACAGGAATTAGGAAGTAGAAAGATTTGCAAATTTTACTGTTCGTTTGATTTATTGGTTTCTTGTCTGAATACTGACTGATGGTAATATAAAAATATATAACAATATATAGCCTACTTGTTTTAATACAGTTTCACACACTGAATTATTATTATAAAATTCATTTACAGCAATAAACACATTGATGTGCATAATGTTTTTTCCTGCATATGTAGTTGCACTGGCTGAAGTAGGTAGTAGTAAAACAGTTCGTCCAGACATATACGAACTCTTTATATGGTTTTTGTTTTAATGCTTGCTATATTATAGTATTTGATTTATATAACTATAAAGACGTATTTTGAAACCGTGTCGGTAGTTGTTGTTGGTTTATATAAACATTTTATATAAAATTGAATTCCAATTCAGTCAATAATAACTAGCCAAGAGGTGACGTACTAGCCACATAGTGATATGTGAATCATATCGGTCCAGTAATTATAGAAGAGGAGAAAACGTATACAAAAGCCCGTCAGAAAATAACACCTTTTACTGTCCACGGAAACCATATAAAACAAACTGGTACAAAAAGATGGTTTATTAAGGAAACCACGAATTAAAAAATGGTGAAAAGAAGACCAACAAGAAAATAGAAGTTATGTGGGATACCCGCAGAGAACGGACAGCGCACGATACTAAAAGACGTAAAGGTACGTTCATATTCAAACACGTCTTTATCCAGTATATTCTACCGAACATCATCTGTTCTAGCCTTGTAGATTTCTGTAGAAAAAATTTATACTTCACTCAAGATAAATGCTATGAAAAGTACCCTTCAGGTGCCTAGCTATAGTGTTCGCGAAGGTACGTTTTGACTGTCTGTAAGAAATTTATTGATTAATACGGATTTTAACCCTCATTATGTTAGTTTTAGTTCTATCAAGTCTTCTGTCAGAATCCAGAACGGACCATCTGTTATGTGAAAATGTACAATCTAAAAATTTTTAGAAAAAAATTTTTAAGATCTGTGATCCCGAGGTACGTTCAGAATAATTGTAAATATGATTTTGTATTTGTGCAAAAAGATTTTATGTATAAATAATTTATATTTATTTGTATGTATTATATTTTAGTTGGCTGAGGAGGAGCCTAAAAAAGCCCGAAACCTGCACAAAAAACACAAGTGTAAGTCTCGACTAAAATAAACAAAGATGAACATTGCCAAGTGTCTGTGTGTCCACATCCAATAACTATAAAGATTATCTTATATAAGAATTTATCACACCGAATGACCAATCTAACAGATTTTAAAAATTCCTTATTCCTCTACAGTACACCATGTAAAGAATTTTTAAAATGTGTGAGAGTGGCACTCGAGGTGATAAACCCTTACGTAATATAACCTTTGTAAATACTATAAAATAATATAATATAAAGGTTAGAAGTATGAAATGAACTTAACGTCTGTTTTTATTTTTTGCCCGGGCAACACTTGGCTTATCTGCCAGTATATTATATATCTTGTATCGTGAAACAAAAGTTTAACATTATACGGATAAAATTAACTATTTTCTGATATAAATTGAAGAAGCATTTTTAAATACAGTATTCACTTCGGCTGTCTATTTTGTGTTATTGCAATAGGAAAATCAATGATTTATTGAATTTAGTGGTAGAAGGTAACACAATACATATTCAGTCGAGTGCGAAATGTCTTTTTGTAGGAATTTCTATGCGAAATTAACCGTATTACCTGTTTAGCGAAGTGGCTAAAATTCGTCGGCGCGTTTCAGTGGAATTGGTTCGGATTTGGCTCTACCTTGGACGACGATCGCTTCGACCCTGGCGGCGTGTCCCGAGTCCTTTATTCGTCCGTGAAGATTAACGAAGACACTGATCCTGGCGAAATATCTTACTTTATTCGTCGCGTTTGCTAGATATATACAGCAGTACTATTTACAGCAGGTTAGGTCGGCACGGAACAAAAAGAAAAACGTCTCTCCTTGACATCGTCCGAAAGCGAAGTTCGGTCAGCGCGCCAAAATTGCGGTGGCGCCCTCTGCCCTACACCTGTTATACACTTGAATAAACCTGTGACTACAAGAAAGCTCTCCGGGTAGCCAGAGAAGCGCGAACCCACAATCAAGTACTCTCAATATTTGATTTTTTCTACATTGTTTGTGTTTTACATTTTCTACAGTTATTTCGTTCGGGTGTATCTTTCGTCTCTCAAACGTATGTTTGAATATAGTATTATCACATCGGCATTCACAATAACTGATACTTTTCATTGTTATGAAATTCGCAATTAAATAGTATTTCACAAATCATGAAATATGATGAATAAAAATGCATTAATATTATTAATTTTGTAAATGTAAAAATTTATATAAATATTAAAGTAGTTTGACATTGTTTGCTTTTAATTTATTAACAAGTGAATGTGTACAGTACAATGTCAAGTCTCAGTTCTTTATGTAAAGAGATAATATGAGCGCCGTTCTGAATTATCTGTATAAAAATTGTCAGCAACTTCTATAGGAATTCATTACATTATATAAAAGAAGAAGCAGGAATAATGTCCCAATTTACTTATGTAAACATCGACTAAATTTATTATAATTTAACGTACTTCAATGTAAATCTATACAAATTGAGTTTTCTGAAAATACATAGAATTTGTTCGTTTGGTATTCATTTTTATTTGTTGATTGATCAATAAATTCTGAAATACATTTACATTCATTTTATTGAGTCGGATATGTAATGATATAATATCTTTTATGTTATTTTTACTTTTAAATTTGTAATTAAATTAATTATAATGGTCACTTGGAAATGCTTATTAAAGTGCTGCAAGCGAAACTAGCAACCTTCTTTTTCAGTGAATCAAAAGAACAAATCATTTAAACACGTTGTGCAGAGTAACCACTTCACCGAATTAAATAAAATTTTGCACATTAAGTGAAGTAATAAAATGGCGTGTTGTGGCATATATGTTTAAAGGTGTATTTAAAACACGCTTTTAAATTTGTTACGTTAGAAATGCTACAGCATGTTTTATACGTTGATAACACTTATGTAAGTTTTAAAAAGTTAAACATGCATATCTTAGTAATTCTTAGAATTTTTCCATACGTCTTAGTGGTCATTGAGCATTAAATGATGAATAAAAATGCTGAGGTACGATATATACTGAATAAGATGAAATAATGAAAAACAAATTTATCCGCACTACAAACGTACTTATTACCTCCGACATCTACAATGTCGGAGGTAATTGAAGATTACCTGAATTGTAGATTACCTTACTTACAGCAATATAAACATTACGGATGTTTATCACTATTCTCGAAATACATGTAATCCCCAATCTACACTTATCTCTTATTACTCAATATACTGTATGCATATTCAAAAAGGTACAATTATCAAGAAAATTCGAACGATAGGAAAAGTCTGTATGTAAATAAATAATGATGACATTACTTAAAATGAATAATACTTGTACTTTTATTTAAATACGAAAATAATTTCTTACATATAATATTAAGCTTTTCTAATTTGCACACGTGTTGAATGAACAAAAACTTATCAAACATTCATTGTTAACTCAGAAGAGCGAATTAATTTTAAACAATTTTATGATTTGTTTATGAAATATATATATAATTTATAATAATTAATTCTTCACTGATTACGCGACGTAGAAAATCTTTTTCAATTTTTCCTTTCAAATATTTTTAAATATTATTTTCTTCTGTCCAATATTTTTCGTTTTCTACAAAAAGTTCTTCATTGTCTTTTAACTGTTGAATGTATTCAGTTGAATCAAAGGGAGGTAATTCTCCACCAAACTCTGCAGGTAGATACTTAGGATCGATTACTTTGTGAAGTTCTTTCATATCTGAACCATGAAGATGTATCTACAAAGAAACAGTTTGTAACATTTATTCCGTGACAAATCAAATAGAAAACGGTGTATATATATATATATTTATATATAAAGTATCGTTTAATACATGTAGACAAATATCATTATCGAGTTACTAGTTATTTATGTCATTATCATTAATTAACGTAATACATTGGCAATAGGAAACGTTCTCTCGTTACTTTAAAACATAAATATAAAAAAAATAAAAAGCACCTTGTAAAATAAACATTACATAACATTTAAAGTAGCTTATATAAAGCAGTTTTTATCTTAATTTATTATTAAAAAACAAACATTTAAAATGCGGAAAATTACAACTATTCTTTATCAGATTCTTACAAATTTTCCTAAAAATAAATTGGTTTTGGTAAAATAATACGATGCAATGATGAGGGCAATCTGCGAGAGTAGGACAGCCAATGAAAAAGTGGCTGCTATTAAGGTATTAGTCAGGTGAATAAAACACGAAAAACCATGTTGCTAGGCGTTAGTGAAATACGAATCTTTGACTAATTACCAATGTTGATTGGTTTTTTAAATCGGCCATGGCTTGTGACACGTGTAATGAAGAATGGTTATTAGACATTATAACAAATAATACAAAATCAATTAGAATCATAAAATATATTTTAGTCCTTGTTATTAATTCGTTAGCTTATATTATATTTAAAATATCAAACTTTTTAAGAAAAACTTACTCGCTTTTTTAGTTTGTAAGGTAAAAATGGAGACATTATTTGATACAAAAATATCAACATCTTGTTAGTGTTGACTATGTGAATTCCCTTGTAGCGGACAGGAATGCATTGCTAAAAAATAAAACAAAGGAAATGTTTAATATTTGTCAAAATATAAATTTCAGATCAATATGTCATATTAATGTTAACAGGTTTTTATTAATAAATATCTGTATCACAGAAATTTTGTGCATAATATATTGCATAAAGTAAGTAATAAATGAGAATCTAATTGCTGATTATTGTACAAAGTTTCGTTTTATATTTTCGTTTTAGAATAACGTGGCTTCTGTGTTTCACTTTAAAACATTATCAGTTGACTGCAGAGATAGAGTTTACGTTAAACGACGTTTAACAACTCAACGGCCTATAGACGTTGGCTGGCTGAACCGTGGTTTAAAATGCGTTGCAAAGACGACAAGAGTCAATTTCTAAAGGAACTTCGGCAAAACATTGTATGTTTTTCTTCTCCATTACTCCTCTGTTCTAGGAGTCGTTCGGCCAATCGGGTTATTCGTTTGTGGCGTTAGAAAAGGTCGCCAGCTATATTCCGAAAGCTTCCAGAAATAAAATCTTCAGGCCGTTAACAACCATTGTTCGGCAATTAATGACAATCCTTTTCCATTTCGATATTTAATTTCGTCGCCAATGCGGCCATTTAGAAAATTTATACCGAATTCGAAATTCCCTTTCGGAATAGATTTTTAACGAATTATTTCGACATCGCATCACTATCTCCCTTCGTAACTGTCGAAATGAATAATTTTAAATATTTTATTGTTACTATTACATTTTTTTCTTTTTATAAAAAGATTTCGGTAATTATTAAAATTGTCTCGTTTGTTTAACAGAACGTTCTGACTAGGTGATTAACTATAATGACTCCGAAATGCATTAACGTTCCATAAGCCGATACGATACTCGAATTGTAAATACATGTATCTGATTTAAATTAATTGTAGTTTTAAGTTTTCGTTCATTTAAATATCGGAATTGAAACAACGCCAAGGAAATCCACCTCCTGAAGAAATTTTATATAAAAATCTAACCGCGATTTATGTAGTAGATAAATAATGAGGACCCAGTGATTGCGGCCAAACCGTTTAAAAGGCGACAATCCATGTCCTACTTTAGTGTTCAAATGTTCTATTCTTAGAGGAAATGAAGTATGTAAAGAAGATATTCGTTCAACTTTCATTACAAAGCTTTTAATTTGAAAACTCTAAAAAAATAATTCTGAAATATCCATGCAAAATATCCTGTTAAATAAACTTGTGAGACAAGAAAGAATGTAGAAAGAACAGCGAAAATTTAAAATTTACGTGTTTATCTAGCTCTTTCTACATGAAATTGTCATAAAATGTATAAAATTGTTCGATCTGCATTTAGTATTGAATAATATTTTATCAATATTCGGATATGCAGTTCTTTTTAATGTTGATTTAAAAATTGTATATTCTGGTTTCCTAATTTAAAGATTTATACTACGTAACATTAATTACTATTTCTAAATAGAAGTGAACAATAAGGTCTGAAGTCGTTGTAATAAATGAGATTATTCTGTTTATTTAAGGCTGTTTCAGTCAGTTCAAAGCCATAAAAATCTTAATGTGGTTCATTTCAGAACATGTAAAAGAAAATTTCGTGAAAGAAGCTTTATTTCCGAGCTAACCGTTACAATCGCGGTAGTAGTAGCAGCTGAAAAACACCTAACAAATGTAAACTATACCAGGGAAACAATACAATTGAAGAACAAAAAAGTAGTAGATGTTACGTTCAAGGCATTTAATGATTCATATTTAAAGGAAGTGCATAAGGAAACATTGGATTTGTGTTTATGGTGTAACACTGAAAAACAGGATTTTTTGCACTACTTTATAGAACATTTATTCCTACATCAGAATCAGAATTGAAACCGCTGATTTTCTGTAATAATCGTAATATTGCAGCGAGCAAATATTCTACATTTTAACAGCGAGAACTTGTAATTATGGAATATTGACCAGCTCCTGATTTGGTGTGAATTGTTAAGCTAAAAATTGCGAGAAAACAGTTCATGCGCGATTTTCTTGATCATTTCTTATGAAATAATAAAACATAATATAAATTACAACAGTCACATTTTTCATCGATGTGAAATTAAATAGCTTTACTGAAAATTAATTTTCTTTTGCTGATTCCAATTAATCAACCAGTGTTCGTTTGATTGGTACAAATGAAATGTCGACTATCTATTTCTTACTCAAAAATTTGGCTGGTAATAGGAGCAACTCTATTGTTGTATGGGTGATATACCAAAGCGGATGCGTCCCTGAAAAACTTTCTACAGGAAATTCGCTCTTCTTTAAAAGATAGAGACGTGAAGAAAATCCAGAGAGCTTTACGTGGATAACCCGTTTAAAATACCAGAGTTTGTAGATTTTATGCATTCGATCACTGATGGGCAAAAGTTCAACATATACGGCTTTCTCAATACGCATTGAGAGAGCCGTATAAGTTCAGAATTTCTAATGCCTGATTGTTTAACAGCCTACATAACTGATTTATCGTAATAATTCTTACATGCAGTGCGATACTTTTTTAATGCTACACAAGTACGAACAAGTTGCGAAAAACCACTGCTTTTAAATGTCAACACGACTAAAACTCGGGAAAGTTAGGTTTTGAAGAAATATGTACGTACATGACATAGAAAATGCATGAGTAATTACTCTTTTCTCTGGAAAATATCGTTAAAGAAACCACTACATATTGACAGATATGCCAACCTATAAAAGTGCATAACAATGGTTAATATTTTGAGTCATTATATCATATGCATAATTTTCATATTACGCGAAGATATTTGAGTGATCATTTCGAAGTAAGTCAAAACGCGTCCGCTTTTCTTTTGTAGTTACGTGTGTAGTTATGTGTATATTTGTCATACAACAAAACGCATGTCAAAAAGAGTGAAGAAATTCTACATTCACCACAAGTTTTGACACTATTTTGTTATTCTGTTCTACACAATTGTGTTATCGCATTTTCTAGGTTATAAAACACATTAATCTCTGGTTTGGCATTCTAATTGATACAATATTCTTTTCTCAAATACCGTGTTAAAATCCACGTTCAATTCCAGCAATATTTCATAAGTGATTTATAAAAATTCACCTAAATGGCAGGCATGAACTTCGACACAGACGTAATACATTTATCTTCTCTATTGATAGTACGTTTCTTGCGACGGAAATTGGTTTAACCCTTGAAAATTCAGCCGATATATCCGAGTGTCAGAATGAATTTTCGAGTGCTGTGGCATTAGAGATTTATTAGGAAATTACTCATTGCTTTTCGTTCCTAGTTACATTAAATTTTTGTGATACCTCAACCGGTTATTAGAATTTTAAGGTTTATCGCACTAATGAATATGACTTTGCGAAAACTTTCACTTTATTTTATGTCTAAACTAGCGGATGATCCCTGGGTTGCTCGGGCAAGTAATAACAACAGCAAATATAAAGATCATTTGATTATTTCGTACTTCTAACCTATCTATTATATTATATTATTTGATTTATAAAGGTTATCTTACGTAAGAGATTATCATACCGAATATCCAATCTAACATTTTAAAAATTCTCTAAATTGTGTACAATAGAAGAATAAATCATTTCAAAAATATGTAACATTGGTCATTTGGTGTGATAAACACCTTATGTAAGATAACCTTTATGGTAATAAAGCCGATGTACTAGTTTCCACCGGGTGAAACAATTAGGTCTTCCCCTCTGCCGAGGTTAATTACAGAATTTCCAGATGAAGTTAAAAATGTGTTCGATTTCTTGCAAAACGCAAAAAACCGCATCTAAAATAATACAGTAGAAGTCGAGTTCTTTGGGGTTATACTTAACGTTTTCCCTCTCCGTCGCAGGAGAGCATTTCCAAAAATCCCTTCTTACTGTGCATTCTTAAGACGTACCCTTACTAATTACCAAATTTCAACTATCAATTTAAAACCGTTTGAGCTCTCAACTTATTATTATCATTATTATTATCACCCTATCTCGATTATATTATACGAATAGAGACTTTTTACAATAATTGAATTTAAAACGTATACAATACACCCGAAATTCCTTTCGGACTCTTTTGGAGTTTTTTATCAATTGGATATAAAATAAAAGTTTATTTGTAATATCATATTCACTAGTGGGATAAGCACTTTTGCTTATTTTACCAGTTAATATGATATTATAATCATGTATTTGTGAGACCGCAGATTTTTGCGGGAAAATTTGTGTAAATGAAAGAAAACTTTAATTTTTTTGTTCAAGGATTTTGTAAACAATCACTTATAGAAAAAACTCCTCGCGGAGAAACGGAGCAGAAGTCTTCAGTAACTATCAACAGTTAGGTGGGAAAGTTGACACTTAGCTGTTAAGAATTCGCAAGTCATCGTCAATAACCGACCGCTTCCCACACTAACACTATAAAAGCTCGCGCCACCGGAAACTTAGGGCCCTCGCATAGGAAGTTATTATTGTACTTGTGTTCGTCTCCACGCCCAGGAACGAAGTCCCGTCGGAGTAGACCTACAGCAACTCTTCCACATCGTCGGCGACCGCCATACATCGAATTATATCGTGCAATCTCACACGAAGAGGTATTTTGTTAGGACCTTTGTAAACTCTCTCCCGCAACGGCAATAGGCTTAGCTCATAGCCTCCTGTTTGTTTAGAACTTTATATCCACTTGCATATAACCGCATTTAATCGCATGGTATCGTAGAATAGTTGTAATCGCCTTGTATGTTATTCTAGTTAGCCAATAAATGTTTTATTCATTAACCTGTCTCTGTCAATCCAACCTGTCGAATTACAGACGACCTCCCAACTCGCATTTTGCCCTCCTAGCCATCCGAAACGACAACGAGATCGGGTTTTACCAACCCGTGCAGTGTAAGTGGTCAGCGAGGATAAACTCCTGACCCTCTGCTTATCTCACATATTTATTATCAAAAGGTGACGGTGATTGAATGAATATGTATACATATATATAGCACAAATAGAAACGTTTGTGTCATATCCTTTGTCTATAAAATTCATCAAGAACGATCGACGAAAATTTTACTGTTATACGGCGATGATGAGTTAAATTGAATATATATTTCTTAGATTCGTTTAACACAAGCAATATAATTCTAGTCTTCATGACTGACTAGCTTAAAAGTATTGAAATGTCACCGTCCTTCAACGAAAGTGAATAGTTATGTTCCCTATTTACACTTCTAGAGAAAGAATGATTATAGAGATAGTATTGTTTGTACTGATAATACAATATTAATAACAAATACGGTAGATCTCACTATGCATTGAGACTAAACAAGATATATTATTATGCTACGTGTTGTCTCTATTCTAATATCGTATCTTTCCGGTAAAGAAAACACCCTCCTCATAATTACATATTAGTGAATTTAGAAAAATATTTATTTCATCACATTAAGATGTCAAATGCAATATACTCGTATACCACACAGATAAACAATACTGTAAAAAATCGTTCAAATCCACTACACTTACAGAGGTAACAGAATCGGTACATTTCAAATGTATGCCTTTACAATAAAAGATAGATTAGACACGTGACGAAATTAATTAGTTCAAATGGCTAGTGCACATACAAAAAATTAGTACGAAAAAAATTTCGTACTAATTTGGGGTATTACAGTTACGTACTATTACACAACCAAATACTCTTTTGTATTAAATTTATTGTTAATACAAAAGAGTACCGTTTTTGCAGGTACACGGGTACCGTTACCATCGCAATCTCAGCTAAATTAATAGTTTTCCTGCAAAACTGGTGATACGACAATATAATTCTCAGCCGTCGATATTTCCATTGCATTTGTGGAACAACGACACTATTCAAAGTCTCTCAATATTATTCTCTTTCATGATTCCTCATAAGATTTTTCATGGAAATTATTGCATATAATACCAATATCCGTATCCAATTAAATATTTAATTATATATAGATTCAGACTTACCAACATGCTTAAAACCACTAATTGAATATTTCTTGGAGTGTACTGGATAATATGTCTCCATAATATATCTTTGGCGTCTAATAAAAAATAGTATTCATTCACTTGTATAGGATGATCATTTAGTTCAAAGTCAAGGTTTAACAATATGACTCTTAACAAATCCAATAATTCCGCTTTAGTAGTATCCCAATGACCTGTATACGAATGAATTGTAGTATAAGTAATTACGTGAAAAACTACATATGGTGTACCTTATCAGCTACAATTTGTGACTTACCGAAACTAAAAAATGTTATTACCATATCATTTTCAGTTTTTACAGATGATAACATGTTCATACGTAGAATTTCTTCTAAAGCTGAAGGCTTAAGATTTTTGAAAACAATGGGATACTTCTTCCTTGTCAAACAATAGTTCTTGAGCAATGTCAATGCTCTTTCTCTGTCGAATTTTCTTGCTCGTAGGAAACTGAGAAGAAATATATCGTCCGTTTTACATCTCAGATGTTTTTCCTCTTTTATATTCATGAAATGAAACATTAATATTAGAATTAATTATTTAAATATTAAAATGTTGTTATTCAGTATGTTAAATATTAAAACATACTGAAATGTTTACAAAAAAGGCGGTAAGTTTATTATATATTAAATATTTATTAATTCTTGTATAATATAATATTGTAGATGAAGAAAATTTAAAGAAATTCGTTGGTTTAATTTTATGGAATAATCCATCGCAACATGTGAAGGACGTCAGAAGAGAGAAAGAAAGAATCTTCTAGGAAAAAAACTTTTACTGAAGTGTTTAGTAAGTAAAGAAAATACAGAAAGTTTGAAGTGGCCATCCCGATGATTAAACAAAACTCGCGACTATCAGTGTTTAGTGCTTTAATCCACTTGGTTATTAATAGACAAAGTAGAAATCCGTTAAGTTTTCGACATAAAAGAATCAATGAATTTGGTTACACTTATACTGTCTTTTTTTTCTCATTCAGTTTTCTATAACTGAACTATGTTGGGGTTTCGTAGCGTATATCTGTTTCAAAATAAATGTTAAATATTATGATATTTTTAAACAGCAACCATTGCACATGAATAGCTGAACTTAGATAATTCAGAACGAACGCAAGTGTTGTATATTTTGCATATTTTGACATAACATTAGTTATAAACTCTAATTATTAATATAATGGCGATAAATACTTTAAAGTATTTTTAACGATAAAGCGCTGTTTTACTGTTATACAGCATTATAGTTGGAATCAGTTCTGAATTATCATAAAACTTCAGGGTCATTTCTGATATTTCTTTTATTAATTGTGTATCAGGATAACGTTTATCTCTGATCAGAATTCAAATTAGATATACTGATATAATGTTTAAATGCAAGCCTCAGACAATATATAATTTGAAAACTTTTTATCATGAAATAACTTTTGTTATTTTGTCAAATTTGAAATATTTACTGTTTAAATTCAACAATTGATACGGAAAGTGAACTATAAAACTTGACCTTTTTTTTATTAATATATTTAGTTATCTTGTGCAATGATTAAAGTTATTGATACGAACATATAAAACGAACAATGCGTGCTGATAGAAGTAGATATGTAACTTTGAAAAACTTATTCATATTTTAAATATAAATTTAATTTTGATACATCAGTTATAAGTTATTTTAATATTTGTTTATAAAATAATTATGTAATGTTTCTTGAAAGTTATACAAATTACACGGCCTTTTTATGGAAGAATATTTGAAAATCTCAGATTTCTTAGTTTTTAAATCAGTTGCTGATATATTGCTCCTTTACTTTCGACATTCCTAAAGATGTAAAAATTAAGACACAATATTACAGTTTTGTGTAACGTAATTATTATTATTAAAATGGCTGAAGTGGATTTGACGGGATTGATCGAATAAAGCAGTGATTCTCAAAGTGGGGGTCGTGAAAAATATTTGGGGGGTCGCTGAAAAATTGATTCCAGATCAATTTTTTCAAATATTTTATAAATTTACTATGGATTCATGTTTAGAAATAATAGAAATAAAAAATATATAAAATAATTTTTACTTAAATAAATTGCACATATAAATAATAAAAATAATATAAATATTTAAATACGAGCCTAACCCCCTCCCTCCGGGATGTTTTTTGACACATGCTTATTCTTCGGGGGTCCTTTGAAATTTTTAAGTACAGAAGGAGAGTCGCGGTCCAAAAAGTTTGAGAAACACTGGAATAAAGCAACGTAATATTTCATTGAGCTGCCAGACGACTATGGTATTTTATTTAGGTCTAGCCAAAATAAATACTCGGTAACTCCACCCGCCAGTCCACAATCAAGTAACATTGACACTGACTTTAATCACTCTGTCACTGTGCAAGTCATTAAAGTGCGCTCTCTATATATATATTAACATTCATCTATTTTCTAATACTTTCTTAATTCATCTGTATTAAATTCTATCACACTATTGGAGTCTTACCTGAATTTCCCAAAATTATGGAAATATTGTTAAGTATACTTATAATTGATGTATGAAAATTTATAGCATTATGCCAAGTATAATTTAACAGATTTAAAATAATAATACGAAATTCTTACTGAGAACATCCTTTCGAAATTCCTCTAACTCTTTCTCGTCCCAACTGTAATCAGGTTTTTGATGAACTTTTGTTTCATCAGACGTATTCATAGTAATTTATCCGTATTAATTATTTCTCGTAATACGTAAACAGTTTTAATAATGTAGGAAATTTAAATATATTTGTTATTCCAACTGGAGAAAACTGGCGTTTAATAATCTAATTGCGAAAGAATTACAGATAAATCTTTAGACTTTACTCTTTCGATACTGTTTTATCGATTACTCCATCGGTCTAACTTGATAAAATGCAATACAATGCCTCAAACATTGATAGTATATATAAATAGGTACCAGGCGATGTTTACAACGTACATGTACTGTACATTGGTATTAGAAAGTACATTGATCTTCTATACCAATCCATTATACAATAGAGCATGAAATTTTAAACGTGTTTAAACAGTAGTGTGTTTTACATTTATCTTAATGAAGAATAATTTGCAATAAAATTGACATATGTTTATATAATTTAAGAGAATTTTATCACATGATCTATCTGTAATGAAATACAAAATAATTACCGTGATAAATAAACAATATTGCGTACAAAATTCTGTTGTTGGTTATTAACTTGTTTGTTCGGTAAATGTAATTCGAATTAGATAAATGAAAAGTTTATATACCTCAATTTTAAAGAATTTTCCTTAAACATAAAAATATTTTTAAGGGATAGAAGAAATTTTACTTCTTGTTATTGAATAGTTGACATCTATATATTTAATAATGAGTTTGTTTGTTTGTATGTTTGGTTATTCTTACTTCTTGGCTGTTCTGCTAATTGCTGCGAAACACGGCAATTACGTTTACATACTTATAACTTAGGTAAATTCGTATTCCCATTCCAAAAAAGCTATTAAATTTCTGTCAATTATTTTTAAGTTATACAAATTATCACGAAATCAAATGATATATTATTTTTCGTCTTTTAAAGTAATTCAATACGTTCCGGAACCTCCAAAATCATATTAATTACGCTGCGTAAGATATATATTAAAAATTTCCTTTGAATTACGTAGAAATTTTCACAAATAGAAAAAATTGATTAAAGTTTTCTGGAAATTGCATACAACAACAAGAAAATGCTTTGAATTGAGTTTAAAAAAAAAGAACTTAGATCAAACTTCTAACTTAGAAGGTAATTTTCGGTTTTTAAATAAAATATAATACAAAATATTGTAAATTTTTATAAGACTTTAAAAAGCAAAGAAGCTCAATACAGTACTCCGATCACTCAATCTAATTCTTATTTTAGTATTTCATTACTCGGTAGCAAGACTATGAAAAGTCTTGCTACCGAGAATTCCTTTTCCGATTTAATTGATGTGATTGGAATCGTGCTCAATGCATTTAAGAGAAGACAAATATTATGTGTTTTTCACCTGTATCCTGGAAGATTTCTAGTTCGTTTTCGAGATAGTAGTACTTCTTTTGTTCTCTAGTTTTCTTGATTTGTCTACCTTGACTGCTTTAATAGAAACATCATAGCCCAATAATTCGGCAGTTCGTTTGTCTTTAATAATCAGGTAATGAAGAAAAACTTCATACTTGCAGACTTCGTACTCGTTTGTATTCTGGTCAAATTTGCACAACTTGGCGTTACGCAGTTATTGAAGCTACTGGGCATGGTTAAAAATTAAGACAACATAAGCACAATTATTACCGATATTACAGGTTCTGGGAAGTAAAGAATTTTGAGAGTCCTGCCACAAATAAGCTACGTATTGATCATTGTCCGTTTGTGACGTGCAATAACGAGTAAAAATTAAAAAAACTAATAAGTAGGTTTAAAATCAATAAATACAAATGTATTCTGACAGTCTATGAGTTAATTATATTTTCTATTTGCAAAATTTCCTCAACTTTAACACAAAATAAGGAAAAAAAGTGAATTTTTAAGGAATTTGCGGGATTTCCCGGGATAAGAAAAATTTCCCGAGATATTTCCCGGGTTAAAAAAAATAACAGGAATTCCGGGATCCCGTTTGAGAAACCCTATATTACATTCACTTGATTACTGCGACAGGTGGTACATAGCACTTACTACTGTTTTTCATTTCTGAACAATTGTTTGTTAATAAGTGCCCGCCAGTAGTCAAATGAATAAAACCACCGAACACTGGTAGTTACTTTGTTATAGGTTTGGGCGTGGCCAATGGGCAAGCCACATGCAGTTTTACGGGTTTTCTTCACGTTAGTAACACTTGGGAGCCAGATTCCAATAAAAGACTTTCCGGGGTGTATTCCTCTGAATAATTACTCACGTGTCCCATTGCCGTAACCAAACAAACCAAACTAATTCTAAAGAGTGATTAGTTATTGTAACATTATCACAACACCGGGCTGCAGTTTTTTGTCACAATTCTTTTTGTGGTGTCTTTCCCATGCACGTCTTACTTTACCTGTTTGCAATAGAGTCGTATTTGTCTCTATGTAACCCCGTTAGGGGAAACATTTGAATTGAAGTAACGTGATTTCCTGTTTAAACCGGAAATTCATATATAGATATCAGTGGCGTGCCGTGACATTTGATGATAGGGAAGCTGTGTTTCTGTAAGCAGCCGACTTCCAGGGGCAATCAGTTAATAGAGGTTTCATGTCGACATCACGACATGACGCATGACGTCATGAGCATGCGCAATTGTCCAGCGCCATCTTTGTGACTTGTTTACGTTTTGTGTGTCTTCACGTACGCTTTAACTGCAGTTCGTGTTGTTTTTTTTCGTCGCGAATATCACTATGGTGATTTTTGTGTAATTGGGTGTAATGCTAGTTCACTCAAGAACAAAGGAACATCATATTTTAAAATTCCCGGCATTATTTGTCATCAAGGATCCCAAACTGAGGAGCTTTCACGACGAAGGCAAACTGCATGGCTCTCGAGAATTAACCGGAAAAATTTCGTTACGTATAAAGTGAATATCAATACAAAAGTTTGTCAGAAACATTTCATTTCAATATTTACGTTAATAAACACTAAGTTATATTTTAAAACTTAAAGAGTTTATTCATTTGCTTATATTAATTTAGTTAGGTATAGTGCATTTATAAACAAATAACTAATGTAACTTCAGGCTTTAGCTAGTGCAAACTTATAAACATTACACGTTAAAACTAAAAGCAAGTAGGCTTATTATATGCTAGTTTCAACTAGAAAATAAAGGTACTGAACAATCTGAATTAAAAAATTTCCACAACTGTTTTTAATTAGACTTTTACTTTCAGACAAAAATTCTTAGTTAAGAAATACGTAAAAACACGAGTTTAGACAAACAAAAGAAAACATATCTTTCCGAGCAATATTACTTCGTGTTATTCATTACTTTTACTCTTATATCAGGAGAAACCCAGCCACTTGTTAAATAGTTATGGGCCTCTAAAGTTTTATAAGCTTTCATTTGTGACAGGGTGTAGAAATTTGTTGTCAAAACCAAATAGTTTATAATGTCACCAAATTCTACTTTCGGCTACAACTCTTGATCTACGACGAAGTCTGATAAACTGGCTTCGTATGGATCGCCTTGACATAACGAAATTTTCTCTTCGTACAGAGCTGCATCTCGTCCTGTTAGACTGCTAGAATAGCCTGCAAAAAAAGAATCTTTTTTAACTTAATCCATGATAATAAAACTGCAGTATTTTTGTACGTTTAAACTAAAAAAAGACGTCGAATAACAGACCACGTGCAAGCTAAGCGAGCGAAAACTACCACAAAAATGACGAATGGGCGGAGCAAACGTGTGTTTTATCACGTGACATGCGACCTTGAAACCTCTCTATTGCGTGTCAGTGATGGCCTAGGATCCATTCGTACGTGCGTGGTGGCGGAAGAGACGTATCTGACAAAAACCGACAAAAAAGAAACATAAAATAAACATATACTATGTACAAAATAGTTTGCTTTAGGACAGCGGTTCCCAACCTTTTTTTGACCAGGGACCACTCTGATTTCATTGTTGTTAGCAGGAACCACAAGGTTTAAGAAAAATAAACTTTAATCAAAACTTTTAATATAAGTAATCGTTGAACTCAAGACTTTTGCTTTAACAGTACCATTATAATAGATAAAATAACATTCTTAGTATAAATTAAATTCAGTTTGTATCAATATGGAAATAATAATTTAAAGTAAATAAAAGTTTTAAATCTTTCGCGGACCATATTTTAGCTCTTGCGGACCACTGGTGGTCCACGGACCACTGGTTGGGAACCGCTGCTTTAGGACAATTAGCCGTTCGGACATCCTATGCTCGATGTGGTTCTTTGATGGTCGATCGAAGATGGCCCCGGGACAATGGCGTTTACAAGTCTGTAGGGTACGCGGAGACTTCCTCTGTTTGCGTCTGGGACACGGTCTAAGTCCGAAGTGGCACAGGTGACAGGTTGGCACAATAGACTTTTTTTTGCGCGTTGACACACGGCGTTTTGGTTATTCGTAACGTTAACCGAGTGCCAGGTGTCCTCGATTGTCAGAGATTATATCAATCTCCGTTCTTTCTTTCATCCATTTTGATTGGTCGTTCTCCCTCAATCACCTTTCCGAGTGGTTGGTCCCTCGTTATTGAGCGTAACGAGACTCTGCCTGGAGCGCGAGAAAAGTCAAAATCGAAGACGAATTCGATCTTTCACGATTCATAGGACGACTTCCTTCCACAATTTATCGTTTCTGACTGGCAGTTTGATATAAACAATGGGTGTTCGACTATGAACGACTTTTACCTATGTTTTTTTAAACTAATGAATTCTTTCTCTAAATTAACCGTTTTTTCGCGTCTTTCGTGACGGGTCAGACCTGTCCGGTACATGACATTTCCATAGATGTTTTAAACAAATACTAGAAATGGCAAAAATAAACAATTTATGTATTTTAGTTCTAAAATACAAATTGATACGATACAAACAGTGATAGAAAAACTTGTTTTTTAATTTTTTATAAACTAACTCTATTCGGCGATTTTTTCCGCAAAGTCGTTAATTACTTTATTATAAAAGTCGCTGGTCGTCGACTCCATCAACGTATTTAAAAGCACTTTTTTCGAAAGCAACGCTAGCGACGACAATTTTTCCTCCCACCGAGTGTTCCTGGCCATGTATGAATTCGCTCCGTGGTCCAAAAACTGCGCTCAACAGACGCACTGGTAGATGGAACCGTAAAAATTAATGATATTAAATCATATAATTCTTTTAGTACGTCTTTGTTCGGATCGACATTAATTATAATATGTTTTATGTTTAAGAGTTACTTGTCAGTATAGTCCGGACACGAATATAAATATTGAGATTCACTACGCAATTTAGATAAATCAAAAAATTTCCCATAAAATTTACTTAATTTAAAGAATTAAAACACGCTTGGAAAAATTGTTAATAATTTTAATATTATTAAAAAAGTGATAAAAATTCTAAAGATTTTGTCTGAAAATCTGTCAATATAATTATAATTTTCTTTTAATTATACTGTAATTAAATATAACTTTGCAAAAAAACGTACATAAAAAATAATATTGAATACTCTTAGTAAACTAGCTCCCTACCCAGTGGTTAAGGGATAGAATTGTTGGAAGCGTCACACGTGTGTAGTTTCCACCAGCTAAACCGGCTGAGGTTGGTGCTCTGTAAAGCATATGCGCCAATGCCCTCTGACTGCTTTAAACCATTCAGTTATTCTCGCCGTGAAAGCTGTCTCGTAAGCGCTTCCATTTTGCCACTGATATTCGAATATACAATAGCAATCTTGTCGTTTTTTTCACATGTAGTATAGAAATTTCTAATAAGATACATGATGCAGTTATAATAAAATATTAATTTTAATTAATTCAAAGTATTGTACGTTAAAATATGAAAATTTACATTTTAGAAACTACAAGGGAAGGTCATTGGAAGGTGGAAGCAGCGCTTCCACCGCTTCCAATGACGGCACGCCACTGATAAATATTAATCTGTACTACCTGTCTTAAGCTTTTCATATTTGGTCTCGATTTGCATCTTCTACTAAGCTTTTATATACAAGTTGCCAAATCGCTATCATGATGCCAATCTCATTACTTTTATGCCACACCTCGTAAAATCTAATAATGATGAAATTAGTCAAATGTTAATTAGTACAAATTACAGGAGCACTTTTTAATTTTTTAAATTTTGTAACATAAAATACAGTACATAAGAATGAGCCAAAGCTGAAATAATTTTTATAAGAAGTGTAAAATGAGAGTTCGAATTAGTTACATATTTTTTTTATAATTTCTAAATAAAATTTAATTTTCTTTTTTATTATTCCAGTGTTTTTCATTCTCTATAAAAAATTTTTCATTATCTTTTAACATCTGCCAAGATTCAGACCAATCAAACGGATTTAACGTTCCTCCAAATTCCTCAGGAAGATACTTTGGATCAATTTCTTTATGAAGAGCTTCCATATTCGAACCGTGAAAATGTAACTAAAAGAAAATTGTAATTTTACTTTTATATTCTAACTTTTTCCACATTGAATAAAATTTATAAAATAATTAGACAACCACCTACCACCTATTAAAATAATTAGGTTTGTAGTGGGGTAATAAGTAAAAGTTGTGGCATAATACCAGGCTACTGGAAGCAGATTTGACAGTAAGACTCAACATGTGAATAAAGTGTACATTACACAGATTGAAATTTTAGGATGTTTTGTACGAAGTAATGTTACCATGATAATAAGCCGAAAAAATAAGCATCGTCCCAGAAAAAGGCTTCGAGCTCTACTCTGGGCCTTAAAATCGTTGCACGTACATTAATTTGACTGAACATCTTTAAGCAGGATCATGAATGAAGTTTCAGGCCAGCCGAGCGGTCGGGTTTTTCATTGGGCGTACAATTGAGAGAGTGTGATAAAAACAATGGTCTTAGTAACGACAATGTGCATTTATTGACCTGAGTATTTATAATAATGAAACTGCAAAATCAAAAAAATTGCTCGGGCATGCAGGACCATAATAAAAGATCATTTTCCTCTCGTTACATAACTTTGATGATTCAAATTTCACAAAAGCCTTACTGTTGGTCCAAGCAAATTTACGTAAATAAATATCGATGCACATATGAAAAACTTAATGGCTGGGAGCCCGATTAATTACACAAAAATGTCACGCGAATTATTAAATTAAAATATGATTAAACATTGGAGCTGGGCATTGTAACGATGTCACAATAATAATATGATTTTTATACATACAATTGAAAATTGGTCTTTGGTTTTCAAACATTCAAACAAAGCTGCACCCCTTGCAGCCTTGCCGTCTTTTGTGACGTAACTGACTAAGGCTAAACTACTATTCTTGGAAGGTGATAATAGTTCAATGCTATTTAACAAGATTCGAAAAGATACTTACTCTTTCTTTTATTTTCTTTGGTATGAACGGCAATATGCATGCTGCAATAGCCAAAACATATTTGTTGACATTGACAAAATGAATACTTTTATACGACACAGGCATGACTTTCTAGAAAAAAAAAAGAAAAGAAACATTACTCTTTATTTCCTGCATCAAAACAATTTACTTTTAGTTCATATTAAGTTTACTATCTAGTATATCATCTAAACTGCATATTTATTGTTAATAGTTTACTTTTATTTAATACTTATTAATATATGTATGCTTTTATGTGCACCCGAAGGTAGTCACATAAATGAAGATTTTAATGTATTTCAATTTTTCTTTTTAATTATATCTTCGGCGGTTTTATCAATGTATAATGAAACATGTTATATGCGGATGTTGATGAACAGTTGAGTATCTGCGACTTTCTTAAATTCCTGTAAGTTGTTTTTTTTTTTTTTTTTTGTAAATTTTGTGAACTCCTACATTATATTCTCGTTTTAGCAATATCTTCATATTTTATTAGCATGCTTCACTTATTCTTAAAAGAATGACAGATCGATAGCTAAGAATGTAATTTGCTTCCTTCAATCCTATCTGCAACCCTCTATATCTTTATATTAAGCGGGAGTTATGAATACAGAGACCACAATGATGTACAGTACAATACATAGTGTAATAAACAGTTACAGTTACGTCTATATTTTCTGAGAAAATCAACGTTGATAAGGTATAACATTTCTCCTATGTGATTCATTTACGTTCTCCACAGTGTATCAATATAATAGTGTTGTATTAGAATTAAAGTTACTTCCCTAAAAATTTGTACCAGTCTCTGTTTATGCTACTGAAAAAAATTAAAAATGAGAATTTATTCTATTTTATACACATTTTAACACAGTTATTGACCCTCTGACCCCCTTCATTGACAATTTGTGGTAATTTCAATTTGACAGATATTTTTTGGCATAATAGTTTACCTATGTACTGTACGTCCTCACTACATTCTAATGAAATACCTTTTATTTAGTGTTATATTCCATTGCACGGATTTTGTTTTATCTAAACATCTGAAAGAAATTTGCAAGAATATCATGAAATAATTAAGATTCTTGAAGAAAGTAGAATGACAATATCAGTGGTATTAAAATAGATAAAATTGGCTTTTTGTTTTCATAATTAAAATGAAAATGATAATCTATTTTTATTATAATTTTATAAATTGTTAGTCGAGTATCGTTTCCAGAGGTCGCTGTTATTGCAAGTATTCACTAAGGTCTATAAACACTACATCCACATGAGGAAATACTTTTGTGTGGTCCTAGTATTTTTTCCCTACTTTTGCTACTAATATGTTACCCAAACTGTATTATACGAACCATTGACATTTCTTTTTATTTTCAAAGTTATGTAGTTAGAGCCTTGAAGTAAATGTTAGAATAACATCTGAATGGAAAAAAACTCTATTAGGAATTATATAAGTAATTCCGAACGAACGTGCAATATATTGCCTGTAAAATGTCTGAAAGCTATGGCATTTCATGGAACTAACGAACCAAAATGGCGGCTGCATAAGGAATATTGGAGTCTTGACCATGTCGTGGTAGTTTACAGAAACCACATTTTCTCTAAACTATAACATATTAACGAATAAATTGAGATTATCACGTAATCTCAACGACACTATTTTATTGTTTATATTAATCATTGTAAATAATGAGTTTAAAACGACTAAGAGTTTACTAATGGTTATTGTGGACAGGTATTAAATATCGTTATAACTGTAAGGTTAAGCAACCGAATGACCACTAGATATGATATTTTGCAAAATATGTACAACTCGGCAAGGTCAGTCTCAAGAAGATAGATATAATTTCAAAATTATGCCATGTGCTGAGATATTTCAAGTCCAAATTCTTTATGTAAATGAGCAGATTGCATGCTGTAAGCAGATCCTGCGCTACATATCATTCGACGTTACGATTGCTGTTAATTTACATTGATATCTACGACAATTTTTTAAAGTAAATTTTTTACAACTGGCATGATATCGTAGCGAAATCAAATGTTCAACACACGCATGCGAGTGTTTTTGTCGATTATGGCGATGGACGTACAAGTCTTCCACCGAACTTGCAAGTCTTTTAAACTGCTTTGGCAGAAGGTAAGAAGCATGTCACCAAATTTGTGTTTCCGTTTTAAGCCGAAACAGAAAGTTTTCGAAAAATACATAGTAATACCCAAATAATTACTCTTTAACATTCATAAATTGTAACTAAATATTTTAAACATATACTCACAAGGAAACATGTTACAAGAATATTCAGTACTCTTGGAGTAAAGCAGATTGCATGCTTCCACGAAAACATTTTAACATCCACTAACACAGAAATTCCATTTACTTGAAGAGGATGATCATTTAAATAGTAATCGAAATGCAATAAGATGCATTTCCCTAAATCTATAGGAGAAATTTTTCTTATATCCCAGTGGCCTGTGTATCAAAGAATGAATACATTGTATTGCTATCACAGGAGATAATATTTAATGGTTATATTTACCTATGGTATACAGAATAACGGCTCGTCTCTGATTCCAGCAAACAGAAGAAAAGAAACAGTGGGGATGCACGTTCTAACCTAACCTAACCTATTCTAATAATTTGAGATTGGTAATTTCGGCCATTTTGTATACCATAGGTAAATCTAACCCATTTAATATTATTTCAATAGAATTTTTATTTTCCGGTAAAATATGCTACGATCTTACTTGTTCTAACGAATCCTAACAATCTTCCACTGTCCGTAAATACTTGAGAGAGAGCATTAGCTTTAAGAACATGTTCTAATGATGACGGTGTTAAATTTTTCAGTTCATTTACGTTACTTCTAACTACATAATAATTCTTCAGTAATTTCAGAGCACTTCTTTTGTCGTAATTTCTTGATCTCAGGAAACTTAAGAGGAATATATCGTCAGTCTTATAATTGAATTCTTTTTCATCTGTACAGTACATATCAAGAAAAACATTTCATAGAAAAATTAAAAACTTGATAGATAAAGCAATTATTTACATTTTTCTACAAGGACACTTTGAAACGTCGAGAAGTGCAAAAATGTAGGGGGTTATTTCTGTATGTATGGATGTTAGTGTGTTTGTGTGTGTATGTGTGGTGTGTGGGGCACGATTTTGTTCGACCTCTTTGAAGCTTAATGACGCCTGTGTGTTTAGTCGAAAAAATTCTGAAATTTTGTGGGAAAATTTACTTATTATGGGGTTTTATGATATTAAATTTCGGTTGATAAAGGACGAGGGAATCAGGAGATAAAGGGGGTTGTGTGTATCTCCAGTAGGGTGAAATTGAATGACGACTTTACTCGTTATTAGCATTTACATTTTCTTGTAAAACTCTTCCCACCCTCAAAATTAAGCTTTTTGCGATTTCATGATAGTTAGAAATATAAAAATTTTAAAAATGAAATGGATAACAGATGGCGCTACCAAATGTCGCCAGTAAAGTTAGGCAACTCGTTGCTAGATTTTTTCTCTCTAATGTTTAGATCACTAATGGCTGAATTCATTATTAATTTTGTAAAATATACTTGCTGCTTCTCTTTGAGAAGAGAAAAGTACGTTTGAACTAATATAGCAACATTAACTACAATAAAACAAACATTGCAAGATATATGGGAAGGCGAGATATTTCAGTTATCTCATGTGCCACGGTCGCCACATTTATTACCATGACATTTAAAGGTTGAATTCGTTTGTTGGTAAAAGGCAACGTATTACTTGGGGATTTGCGAAGAGGTGTGTTTCCTAGGAGGATTTTGTATGCGATACTGGTCCCTAATTTTGTATAAACATGCGGGGAGAAAGTCCGATACTTCTACGTGTTCAGCTTCACTTTCTGCCTGTTCTTGCCGGATGACTAAAGTATATTTTACTTCTCATAGAAATAGTATGTATGAAATATGCTGTTTTTATACTAAAGTTGGGTATATATTTTATAAAATTTATAAAAATGTTAACATTATGTTATTCGTTTGTTTGTTATGGCAACGTAACGGATATTGGTATGGGTAGGGATGTCCCAATACCACAAAAGTATCGATACCAGGATCTGTATTGATACCGGACAGTATTGGTATCAGGTGTCAAAACTGGAAATCTGGCCAGCTATCGCTGTTCAGTCTGAGTCGTCTTCCAGTGGTTTATACTGCTGCACAGCTTTCTATATTTTTAACTATTATAAAATTGCAAAAATTTTAATTTTGAGGGTAAGGATAAAAGAGATATTTTCTGATATTGGTATATTAAAGGTTAAATTTCGAACAAAGGCTACATTATAATATATAATTTATCATATAAACCGATAAGATGCATTCATTAATATAAACTGCGGCTGTCTAGAGATAACAGTAAAATGGCGTTATCTAGTAAAAAAATACATTTAAAATTTTCCAATAAATTACTAATTGGGTACTAAATGTTTAATTAATAAATTTTCTAAAATTGTACTTTACTGTTCTTTTTAATGCAAATTCTGATATTATTTTTTAAAATCATAATATAATAAAAGTATATTAATTATAAAATTTCTTCAATTTCATTTTCTTGTATACTTAATGTACTATTAAAAATAAAAATAATAAAAATCAAACTAGAGAATACTCACTAAGCACCATCTTTCTAAATTCCTCTAATTCCTTTTCGTCCCATTCATATTTGTTACCTCTATTGATATCCTCATTCTGAATATTATTCATCACTTGTTTACTAAAAGCCGTTGTTTTTGTTGTTAACAGGGGTAAAATAATTCAAGCTTCTGTAAAATTTCACAAACAGAAAAGTATAGGGACGATTGTAAGCGAGACTTTTTATATATTTTTCATATTCTCCGTTGATTATTTTATATCTTCACATTTATCGCACTTTCGTATTGATTATTAATAATGATAAATATAGTTCAAAGTTCTCTATTAAAGTAAAAAGTTATAATCATATAATTTAGCTTCTAGCATCAAAATTTAAATTTGAAAAATGATAATTCGAACAAATGAAAACATTTGCTATTGTTGATTTAAATTCAATTGCTTTATTTTTTCTACAAACAAATAATAAACTCCTATGCCATATACGCATTCAAATTATCTCATCTAAATGTAAACATGATGGTGTCCTTAATTCTTAAACACAGAAATAGTACAGTAACAGGATACAGTAAATGAAGTAGAAACTAACATGTAAAAATAAATATAAGTTATATTGTATATTATTTAATTATGGTTTAAATTCATTTTTTAATTACAGTATTTTCAAGTTGGTGGGATCAATCTTTTAATAATCTCTCCCACTGCACAGCTTTTTATATTTTTATCTATTATAAAATGGCAAAAATTTTAATATTGAGGGTAAGAATATAAGAGGATATTTTCTGATATTTGTATATTAAAGGCTAAATTTGGAATTGTAAAGTGTATGGACCGATTGCCATTTGTATGTTTATAAAACCGCGTGTTCAGTAAACATGTGTTTTGCAAATATGTACTGTGCAACTCAGCAATTCTGATATTTTGAGGAAGCCGGAAATACTTGACGATTTTTTGAGTTATATCGATGCACATCCTTCATGAAAACCTGTTGGTTTTAAACTACGTTGAACAGAAACTTTGACCTAGTGCCTTTCATTTTGGATATGCCGTTGTCTACGGACTTTGCCAAGAGTTATGAAAATGATTTATGTAAACTCTCTCTCGATTTTTCCCTACGCGTAATTGAGAATTAGAATTTTAGCATAGAGAACTTAGAATTGTAATTAAACTTTTCGTCGATTTTAATAAATCTTGTTTGTTGTTAAAAATGGTGTCTTTACTCGACGGTCGTCCACGCCTTATCGACGGCTCCAGCCCTTCTCCACTCGTGTAACGTTTAACAAACCTAACAGCCATTCTTGCCAAGTGAGTAGGCCAACGACCTGTTGCCTGAAGGAGGAGTCGGACTTCTTCCGATCCTTCCGCAGCTCACATATTGGTTTTTCAGGAGTGCGGTTCGACTTTTTCTAGATATCGATAAGGCGAAGAAGGCCACAGTCGAGGAAAGATCGATTTGAGTCGACTAAGGAGTAGTAGAAGTAGGGACCTAATAGAATCTATCAGACCTAGTTAAATAGACCTACATAGATCTAGTTAATAGACCTAGCTAAATAGACCTAATGGAGGACGACTGTCGTGAGGCGACTGGGGCAGGAAACCCGAACCCAAACCCAAATCCAGCGCCGAATTCCCTTACGTTGGAGGACTGGGCAGAATAATACCTCTATTGCCTCTATTCACAAGAGAAGCAGGAGGTTTCAGATTAACGGATTTTTTTTATTCGTTAGCTGATGTTACTAAAGTAGCAGCCTGGTCAAAGGCCCAAATGCTGGCCGTGGCCAAACACAAACTTACCAGAATAGTGCGGGAATTTGTTAGAAAAGACCTTCACAATTAACTTCACAATTTTCACTGCTAACTTTCTGTATCTCTTATAAAAACAGGCCGGTGGCGCCATTACTATTCTAACTTGAAGTTAAACTCCAAGTTAGAATTCTTAAAGAGTGTCGGATAAACGGCATGTTTCTAATGTCGATATTTCGGATCAGGATTCCTGAAGAATGCATATCTTTGCGAGAAAAGTAAGAATTGTTTGTTTGAATAAATCAATTAGGAATACAAAAAACTTGAATTATAGGGTTATTAAGGATCTGGTAGACCTGGAAGGACAAATGTTTACGGAGGACCCGAATGCTATGACAAATATCAATTTGACGGTGGTCGAATTAACTGACCAGATAAAGAGGCGTTTAAATATGAAGTACAGGAAGAAGCTACATTGGTTATGTTTAAAGCAACCGAATAAAAAATCGAATAAAATGAAGCCAACCCCATACATATTATGGGACCAGGTCCAAATCCCCCAAGATGTCAAACGCCTTCTTGAAAAAGGACCTAATTATGCTTCTGACAATAATAGAAACTGGCGAGGCATGATAGCTGAGATTGAAACGGGGCTCCTGGGTATGGATGAGATCGAAAAAGAGTATTTTAAATGGAAAGCGGCATTCAGAAGTGAGAAGTGCGCAGGGAAACGTAAAGAGGGGACTGATATTAAACACGCGAAAAAATGGTTGACGGACAATAGTTTAATAGTTACCAGGGCAGATAAGAACAAGCATTTGGTAGTAATGAAAAAGCAACGATATGTTGAGGCCCTAGAAGAATACGTAATCTTCTTTTTTCTCGGGGATCTTTCGTGGATTATTTTTCCCATGACAGCAATAGGAATTATCATACAGACGTCCGATAGTTGAATTTCAGTCATTGATTCAAGGTGACACATTCGATGTGTCATCTCAAACAAGGAAGCAAGTCAGTGAGAAAAATTTTAATCATCTCTGATTTTTCCCTTTCGACAAATTTTTCAATAAAATTTTTCGTCAAGCCCGGGCTCCGACAATAATAAAACTGTATTTCATACATTATAGACAAACTACAAATTATTCGCGAAATAGAAATAAAGAATGTTTAGTTCCAAGGTATAAACTATCATCAGAAAGACAACTGTAATGTAGCAATGTATCAAATAATAAATTTATCACAGAGTCACTTCTAAGAAATATCGAAGGTATACATATTCAAAAGTGTAGTAAAAAATGTATATATTAACAAGATATAATCTATTTAGCGTATAAACTTCTATAAAAAGACATCACTAAATAAAATTATGAATATTATACACCATTACAATTTTTAAAAAATGCAACAAAAACGAAAAGCAGGTAAAAAAAATAGAAAGAAACAAGCAGAAAATTAAAGAATAATATTAAATCATTTCTTATGTTTGTTGGGTTAATTATTTTGTGTGTTTTTTTTTATTTACTAGTATATTTACAAATGTTTTACACTTTAACGGTATCTGAAAAGCATATTTTAAACATAATTATTGTAAAAGAAATAAACTAAGTATAGAAATCAAATAGAATTCTAATGCTATAAAGTAAAAAAAACCAATTTGAGTGATTGTAATAATTTACATATCGTTATCGTCACTTGTTTTAGTTCTTAATGTACTGGTTCTATTGTATGTTATTACTTAGCAGACTTAAACGCTGCAACTTCGTTAAAAAATGCTGGGACCATACGGAGTGTATCTTTTCCGGAAACGTAAACTTTCGATCCTCATCCAGAAAAGGTTGCTCATTACTAATCTAAACGGCATATTTAGATAATAATGAAACATTAATGACAAGCTGAAAGTTTCATTGAACATTGCTTAACTTTTATTATTTATTTTAAATTTATGTTTTGTCTACCAGTTCATATCGATTTCTTATTAATAGATTGAACAACTAGCGGTAAAATTAAATTGTAGATTACCTTATTACAGAAATATAAACATTATCGATGTTTATCATTGGGGATTACATGTATTTCAAGTACAATCTACACTTACCTCTTACTACAGAATATATGTATATTGAGGAAAGACATAATTGTGAAGAATATTCAGAACATAGAAAAAGTATGTATGTAAATAAATAATGATGGCACTACTTACAATGAATAATACTTGTACTTTTATTTAAATACGAAAATAATTTCTTACATATAATACTAAGCTTTTCTAATTTGTACACGCGTTGAAAGAACAAAAACTTATCAAACATTCATTGTTAACTCAGAAGAGCGAATTAATGTTTATCAAATACATATATATAATTTATAATAATTAATTCTTCACTGATTACGCGACGTAGAAAATATTTTTTAATTTTTTCTTCAAATATTTTTAAATATTATTTTCTTCTGTCCAATATTTTTCGTTTTCTACAAAAAATTCTTCATTGTCTTTTAACTGTTGAATGTATTCAGTTGAATCAAAGGGAGGTAATTCGCCACCAAACTCTGCAGGTAGATACTTAGGATCGATTACTTTGTGAAGTTCTTTCATATCTGAACCATGAAGATGTATCTACAAAGAAACAGTTTGTAACATTTATTCCGAAAACAAATCAAATAGAAAACAACAGTGTATATATATGTTAATACATATAGACAAATATCATTATCGAGTAACTAGTTATTTATGTAATTATCATTAATTAACGTAATGCATTGGCAACAGAAAAAGTTCTCTCGTTACTTTAAAACGGAAATATGAAAAAAATAAATAAACACATTGTAAAATAAACATTACAAAACATTTAAAGTATATAAAGCAGGTTTAAACTTAATTTATTATAGAAGAAACAAACATTTAAACAACGTAAAATTGTATCAGATCTCTACAAATTTTCTTCAAAATAAATTAATTTTAGTAAGATAATACGATGCAAACTGCCAGAGTAGGACAGGCTATGAAAAAGTGGTGCTATTAAGGTATTAGACAGGTGAAGAAAACCCGGAAACACCATGTTGCTAGGCGTTAGTGAGACACGAACCTACGAGTAATTATCAGTATTGATTGGTTGTTTTAACTCAGCCTCGCTTGTGACCCGTATAATGTAGGATGGTTATTAGACATTATAATATATAATACAAAACCAATTAGAATCAAAACATATATTTTAGCCCTTGTGATTAATTCATTAGCTCATACTATATTTAAAATATCAAACTTTTTAAGAAAAACTTACTCGCTTTTTTAGTTTGTAAGGTAAAAATGGAGAAATTATTTGATACAAAAATATCAATATCTTGTTAGTGTTGACTACGTGAATTCCTTTGTAACGGACAGGAATGCATTTCTAAAAAATAAAACAAAAGAAATGTTTAATATTTCTTAAAATATAAAATGCAGATCAATAAGTCATATTACTGTTAACAGCTTTTTATTATTAAATATCTGTATCACAGAAATTTTGTGCATAAAGTAAGTGATAAATGCCATTCCAGTTACTGTTTATTTTACAAAATGTCTTTTTATATTTTCGTTTTAAAGTAACGAGGCAACCGTGTTTCACTTTAAAACTTTATATGTTCGAATTACAAAGATTCATAGATTATATTCGGCAATATTATAAAGAATAGCGTAAGATTTACTAATATTTTCTTTGTAATCTATTAACAGGCGAGAATCCATGTCTTAATTTAGTGTTCAAATGTTTATTCTTAGATGAAATTCAGAAAACTACTCCGTAATAAAAGCCAAATTGATTTCCACAAAATTTCAGAAGTAATTTATAAAAATCCACATCAATAACAGGCAGGAACTTTCACTCAGACCTAAATACATTTATCTTCTCTATTGATAGTACGTTTCTTGCAGCGGAAATTGGTTTAACCTTTGAAAATTCAGTCGATATATCCGAATGTCAGAATGAATTTTCGAGTGCTGTTGCATTAGAGATTTATTAGAAAATTACTCATTGCTTTTCGTTCCTAGTTACATTAAATTTTTGTGATACCTCAACCGGTTATTAGAATTTTAAGGTTTATCGCACTAATGAATATGACTTTGCGAAAACTTTCACTTTATTTTATGTCTAAACTAGCGGATGATCCCTGGGTTGCTCGGGCAAGTAATAACAACAGCAAATATAAAGTTCATTAGATTATTTCGTACTTCTAACCCATCTATTGTATTATATTGTATGATTTATAAAGGTTATCTTACGTAAGAGATTATCATACCCAATGTTCAATGTAATATTTTAAAAATCCTCTAAATTGTGTACAATAGAAGAATAAATCATTTCAAAAATATGTAACATTGGTCATTTGGTGTGATAAACACCTTATGTAAGATAACCTTTATGGTAATAAAGCCGATGTACTAGTTTCCATCGGGTGAAACAATTAGGTCTCCCCCACTGCTGAGGTTAATTAGAGAATTTCTAGATGAAGTTAAAAATGTGTTCGATTTCTTGCAAAACGCAAAAAACCGCATCTAAGGTTATACTTAACCTTTTCCCTCCCCGTCGCAGGAGAGCATTTCCAAAAATCCCTTCTTACTGTGCATTCTTAAGACGTACCCTTACTAATTACCAAATTTCAACTATCAATTTAAAACCGTTTGGGCTCTCAACTTATTATTATCATTATTATTATCACCCTATCTCGATTATATTATACGAATAGAGACTTTTTACAATAATTGAATTTAAAACGTATACAATACACCCGAAATTCCTTTCGGACTCTTTTGGAGTCTCTTATCAATTAGTTATAAAATAAAAGTTTATTTGTAATATCATGTTCAGTAGTGGCATAAGCACCTTTGCTTATTTCACTAGTTAATACGATTTTATAATCATTTATTTATTATCAAAAAGTGATTGAATGAATGCCTATATATACATACATATATAGCACAAATAGACACGTCTGTGTCATCTGCTTTGTGTTTAAAATTTATCAAGAACGATCGACGAAAAGTTTTACTGTTATATGGCAAAGATAAATTAAATTTAACATATATTTCTCAGATTCGTTTAACACAAGCAATATAATGTCAGCTTCCTTCAACGAAACTGAATAGTTATGTTCCGTGGTAGTACTTCTAGAAAAAGAATGATTATACAGATAGTATTGTTTGTACTGATAATACAGTATTAAAAAAAACACGGTAGATCTCACTATGCATTGAGACTAAACAATATGTGGTATTAAGCTACGTGTCTTCTCTAATCTAATATCGTATCTTTCCGGTAAACAAAACACCCTCCCCATAATTACGTATTAGATAATTTAGAAAAATATATATTTCGTCACATTATGATGTCCAATGCGATATGAACCAAACAGATAAAACATTATCGTAAAAAGTCATTCAAATCCACTACACTTACTGAGGTAACAGGATCGGTACATTTCAAACGCATCTCATTACAATAAAAGATAGATCAGACACGTGACGAAATTCATTAGTTCAAATGGGTAGTGCATATACAAAAAATTAGTACGAAAGAAATTGGGGTGTCATAGTTACGTACTATTGCAGCGCCATTAACTGTTTTGTATTAACTTTGTTGTTATTTCGTATTTGCTGTTACACGGGTACAGTTAACAGCGCAATCTCAGCTAAATCAATCGTTTTCCTGCGAAACTGGCGATACGACAATATAACTCTTAGCCGTCTATATCTCCACTGCATTTGTGGAACAACAACACTATTCAAAGTCTCTCAGTATTATTCTCTTTCATGATACGTATACGATTATTCAATAGCAATTATTTTCTATAATTTGAATATTGGTATTCGATTATATGTATAATTATATATAAATTTAGTCTTACAAACATGCTGGAAACCAGTAACTGAATATTTCTTGGAGTGTACTGAATAATATGTCTCCACGATATATCCTTGGCGTCTGTTAAAATATAGTGTCCATTTACTTGTATAGGATGATCGTTTAGTTCAAAGTCAAGGATTAACAACATGATTTTTAACAAATCCAGCATTTCCACTTTTTCAGCATCCCAATGACCTGTATACGAATGAATTGTAGTTTAATTAATTACGTAAAAAACAACGTATGGTGTACCTTTTCAGCTACAATTTGTGACTTACCGAAACTAAAAAATGTTATTACCATATCATTTTCAGTTTTTACGGATGAATACATGTTCATACGTAGAATTTCTTCTAAAGCTGAAGGCTTAAGATTTTTGAAAACAATGGGATTCTTCTTCCTTGTCAAACAATAGTTTTTGAGCAATGTCAATGCTCTTTCTTTGTCGAATTTTCTTGCTCGTAAGAAACTCAGAAGAAATATGTCGTCAGTTTTACATTTCAGCTCTTTTTCCTCTTTTATATTCATGAAATGAAACAATATTAATATTAGAATTAATAATTTAAAAATTAAAATAAACATAGTGAAATGTTTACCAAAAAGGCGGTAAATTTCTTATATGTTAAATATTTAGTTATTACTTCCTGTATAATGTAATATTGTAAATGAAGAAAATTTTAAAAATCCGTCGATTTCATTTTATGAAATAATCCACCGCAACATATGCAAGACGTAAGAAGGGAGGAAGCTTTCCAGGAATAAAACTCTAACTGAAGTGTTTAGTAAGTAAAGAAAATACAGAAAGTTTAAAGGGGCTGTCCCGATGGTTAAGCAAAACTCGCGACTATCAGTGTTTAGTCCTTTAATCCACTTGGTTATTAGTAGACAAGGTAGAAATCCGTTAAGTATTCGACATAAAAGGGTCAATCAGTTTGGTTTCACATATACTGTCTTTTACGTCATTTAGTTTTCTGTAACTGAACTACGTTCAGGTTTCGTAGCGTGTAGATATTTCAAAATAAATTTTAGATATTTTTAAACAACAAGTATTGCATGTGAATAGTTCAACATAGATAATTCAGATTCAAGGCAAGTGTTCTATATTTTGTAAATTTTAATATAACATTATTTATAAACTCTACTTACTGATATAATTACGATAAATCCTTTGAAGTATTTTTAACGACGAAGAGCTGTTTTACTGTTATATTAAATTTTAGTTGAAAGCTGTTCTGAATTATCATAAAATTTCAGGGTCATCTCTGATATTTCTTCTATTAATTGTGTATGAGGATAACGTTTATCTCTGATCAGAATTCAAATTATATATACTGATATAATATTTAAAAACAAAGCTCAATCAATGAATAATTTGAAGACTTTTTGTTACCATGAAATAAATTTTGTGTTTTTGTGATATTTGAAATATTCACTGCTTAAATTCAATTATTAATACCGAAAGTGAACTATAAAGTTCACTTTCGGTTGACTTTTTTTTAATTAATATATTGAGTTATCTTATGCAATGATTAAAGTTATTGATACGAACATATAAAACGAACAATGCGTGCTGATAGAAGTAGATATGTAACCTTGAAAAACTTATTAATATTTTAAATATAAATTTAATTTTGATATATCAGTTATAAGTTATTTTAATTTGTGTTTATAAAATAATTATGTGAGGTTTCTTGAAAGTTGTACAGGGTGTATCAGAATGACGTTTTAAAAATTTGGGAGATTGTATAGGATGAAATTTTGAACGTTTTGATATAAGGAACCCATTGCTGGAAATGTGATATAAAGTTTCTACAACGGTGGGAAGTGCTTGACCGCCCTTCACTTTGGTAGCTACCCTTCTGTCCATTGACGTCATGTTATTGTTCTTGACTTCTTCCTCTGAGGTTATGTAAAGTCCCTTGTGTACGCAATATCTGTAGGAACAGTTCACGAGTTCATGCAGCGCATCTTTACAGCATTTACTACCATCAGAGGGGAGCGTGGCATCTCACAGGAGTCGGACAAAACATTGTTCGTCGTTGCACATGATGTAACAAAGTTGGTGGTCGTCACATTGAAAAATTTACTCAAAAGTAGTGCAGGCACTGATTCGATGTACAGTTTGATTGTACTCTACTGTTTTGTCAATAGACCTTGTCATAAATACTATATTCTGCTGTTTCATTCAGCATACCGACCGCAGAGTGCAAACTGCTGTAGAAACTTTATATCACATTTCCGGCTATGGGTTCCTGATATCAAAACCTTCAAAATTTCATTCTCTACAATCCCCCAAAACTTCATTCTAATACATCCAGTATAAATCACATGGCTTTTTTTGTGGAAGAATATTCGAAAAACTCAGATTTCTTAGTTTTGAAATTAGTTGCTGATATATATTGCTTCTTTACTTACTTTTCGACTTTCCTAAAGACGTAAAAATTAAGACATAATATTACAGTTTTGTGTAACATAATTATTATTATTAGAATGGCTAAAGTGGATTTGATGGGATTGATCGAATAAAGCAACGTAATATTTCATTGAGCTGCCAGAGAACCTTCTATGGTATTTTATTTAGGTTTATTTAAAATGAATACTCGGAAACTTCACCCTCCAGTCCACAATCAAGTAACACTGACACTGATTTTAATCACTCTGTCACTGTGCATGTTACTAAAGTGCGCTATCTCTTTCTCTCTCTCTCTCTCTATATATATATATATATATATATATATATATATATATTATATATATATATATAAAATAGATGAATGTTAATGAATATATATATATATATATTTTTTAACATTTATCTATTTTTTTAACACTTTCTTAATTCATCTGTATTAAATTCTATCACACTATTGGAGTCTTACCTGAACCCTTTAAAATTATGGAAATATTGTTAAGTATACTTATAATTGATGTATGATAATTTATAGCATTATGCCAAGTATAATTTAACAGATTTAAAATAATAATACGAAATTCTTACTGAGAACATCCTTTCGAAATTCCTCTAACTCTTTCTCGTCCCAACTGTAATCAGGTTTTTGATGAACTTTTGTTTCATCAGACGTATTCATAGTAATTTATCCGTATTAATTATTCCTCGTAACACGTAGACAGTTTTAATAATGTACGTAATTAAAATATATACGTGATTACAACTGGAGAAAACTGGCATTTAATAATCTAACTATGAAAGTATTACAGATAAATCTTTAGACTTTACTCATTTGATATTGTTTTATCTATTACTCCATTGGTTTAACTTGATAAAATGCAATACAATGCCTCAAACATTGATAGTATATATAACTAAGTAGCAGTCGATGTTTACAACACATATGTACAGTACATCGGTATTAGAAAGTATACTGATCTTCTATACCAATCCATTATACAACAGAGCATGAAATTGTAAACGTGTTTAAACAATGGAGTGTTTCACATTTATCTTAATGAAGAATAATTTGCAATAAAATTGACATATGTTTATATAATTTAAGAGAATTTTATCACATGATCTATCAGTAATGAAATACAAAATAATTACCGTGATAAATAAACAATATTGCATCCAAATTCTGTTGTTTCTTATTAACTTGTTTTTTATTTAAATGTAATTCGAATTAGATAAACGAAAAGTTTATATTCCTCAATTTTAAAGAATTTTCCTTAAACATAAAAATATTTTTAAGGGATCGAAGAAATTTTACTTGTTGTTATTGAATAGTTGATATCTGTATACAGTATTTAATAACGAGTATGTTTGTTTGTTTGGTTATTCTCATTTCTAGGCTGTCCTACTAACTGCTGTCATTGGGCTAGCCTCGTGCAGTTTAACGGGTTTTCTTCACGTTAGTAACACTTGGGATCCAGCTTCCCATAAAAGTCTTTCCAGGATGTATTCCTCTGGGCAGATTACTCACGTGTCCCATTGCCGTAACCAAACAAACCAAACTAATTCTAAAGATTGTTCAATACTGACATAATGAAGTGACTTCTTTGAAACTCTTGGCAGGTTTTTATCTTTTTATTCATTTAGAACGCTAGTTACAAATTGCGTCACTTCATTGTGTCAGTATAGAACAATATAAAGTACAACACGGTTTCACCAGAATCAACGAAAATTACTAATGTCGAAACGGCAGTTGTCATCGAAATAGGAAAATATGAATACAGTTCAGCAACAAGAGACTAATTACAGCGAGAAGATATGAGCTTGCTACATGTCAAATCAGCTTACTCCTCACTCGTTCCATAGAATTGGATATAGTTCACTACGTTTTTCGCCTGTATGTTCATATTTACATTTTTAAGCGAACCGGGATTTTGTATGAGATACTGGTCCCTATTTTGGTATAAACATGCGGGGAGAAAAGTCTGATGCTTCTACGTGTCCAGCTTCACCTTCCGCCTGTTCTCGCCAGATGACTAAAGTATATTTTATTTCTCACAGAAATAATATAAATGAAATATGCTGTTTTAATAGAAAAAGTGGATATATATTTTATAAAATTTATGAAAAATTTAACATTATGTTATTTGTTTGTTTGTTAAGATTATGGCAACGCAACACTTGGGCGATTTGCCTAGGGGTGACTTCTGGTTGGTCTTGTAAGGAAACTAGCCCTATTCAGGCGGTACAGACGCGGAGAAAATTTGCAAAGCTCCACGTGGCCAGCCCGTCCGAGCGAGGGACGAACACACGACCAAACTCCAGTGTTCAGGGTACGAAGACCACTTGTCCACCTGGGCCTACGTTATGTTACAATAATATTACAGTATGAATGTTTTTTATTTTATGCTATTCAGAACATTCACTCATGTTGAGTATAAAATTCATCGAAATTTTTAAGAAATGTTCAGTACTTAGAATGGAATAATTCAATTAAAATAAATATACTAGTATAAAAATATTTAAACGATGGTATGTAATAGAGAAATCTGTAATGGTATTGACTTTTATTTTGCAAATAAAATTTATGAAATATTTTTTACATAAAAATAATTTATCATATAAACTGATAAGATGCATTCATTAATATAAACTGCGGCTGTCGAGATAACAGTAAAATGGCGTTATCTAGTAAAAAAAAACAATTAAAATTTTCCAATAAATTACTAATTCGATACTAAATGTTTAATTCTACTTTACCTTTCTTTTTAACGAAAATTTTGCTATTATTTTTATCATAATATAATAAAAGTATATTAATTATAAAATTTCTTAAACTTTCCAAAAATTTATACTAATAATACGTGACAAAGTTTTTATAAATTCATTTATAAAGTTATAAATCCTAATAAAGAATCAATTTATTTAATTATCTGCATAAGAATTCATAATAATATAATATCATCCATTTAAACAGTCTAATATTTCATCGTCTCATATACTTAATGTACTATTTAAAAAAGAAAGAATAATAAAAACCTAATTAGAGAATACGCACTAAGAACCATATCTCTAAAATTCTCTAATTCCTTTTCGTTCCATGCATATTTGTTATCTCCATTGATATCCTCATTCTGAATATTATTCATCACTTGTTTACTAAACGCTTTTGTTTTCGTTGTAAACAGGGCTAAAATAATTCAAGCTTCTGTAAAATTTCACAAACAGAAAAGTATAGAGCCTATTGTAAGCGACTTTTTAATTAATTTTCATTCAGTAAATGATAAGCATATTTTTCATATTCTCCGTTGATTATTTTATATCTTCACATTTATCGCACTTTCGTATTGATTATTAATAATGATAAATATAGTTCAAAGTTCTCTATTATAGCAAAAAGTTATAATCATATGATTTAACTTAGGGAATCAAAATTTAAATTTGAAAAATGATAATTCGAACAAATGAAAACTTTCCTTTGTTTCCACACATTGAAAACATTTTCTTAGTTTCTACACATTGAAAACATTTCTATTGTTTCCACACATTGAAAACATTTCCTTTGTTACACACATTGAAAACATTTCCTTTGTTCTACACATTGAAAACATTTCCTTTGTTTCCACACATTGAAAACATTTCCTTTGTTCCACACATTGAAAACATTTCCTTTGTGTCCACACATTGAAAACATTTCCTTTGTGTCCACACATTGAAAACATTTCCTTTGTTTCCACACATTGAAAACATTTCCTTTGTTTCCACACATTGAAAACATTTCCACAGTTGCATTGAAATTCAATTGCTTTATTTTCTCTACAAACAAATAATAATCTGCCATGCCACATACGCATTTAAATTATCTCATCTAAATGTAAACATGTGTTTTTCAAATATGTACAACTCAGCAATTCCGATATTTCGAGGAAGCCGGAAATACTTCACGATTTTGTGAGTTATATTGATGCACATCCTTCATGAAAACCTGCTGGTTTTAAACTGCTTTAAACAGAACGTTAGAAGCAGATCACTGCATTTTAATTTTCGTGTCAATGTGAAACATAAACTCCTACGCCTCACAGTGAATATCCACTGCAAGTAGTTCAAGGTTCAAAATTTAATAATCTTATCTGTTTTTCATTTTATATAATTTTTATACGCTTGTCAACATATTTAATTACGAAACAAAAATAAGATCGAAAGGGTAACAAAGATTGAGGCTAGGTTTATATCGGTAAACGAACAAATCGAAAACACACAATGACTGCAAATTTCAGTGTACGATGTCGTGAATCTAACTTAAATATTTTATATATGTTATCTGGAACGTTCTTTTCAGTTAAGTATTAGAGAGGATTCTAAATTCAATTGTAGAAATTATGAATTAGCATGTGTTAGGATAAGAATACTGTATGAATAGAATGTGCACATGTGTTGAAAGTAATCCAAGACATTGATTACAATTGGGATGAAAAAATATTACAGGAATTTAGAAACGATATACTCAGTAAGTATATAAATTTATTATTATAAATTTTATAAATTTTAAGGAGGGTAGTAAATACTCGAGTTTCAGATTGCGATTGATTACTTGAAATGAGTTTGTCTGAGAGAATGTCACTATGATATGAAAAATAATTGTCATTCTAAAATATTATTTTGAGAGTCGAGAGAAAAAAAAAGGAATCTTGTGGACCATTAAATACGATTCTTGCGAATCCGAACGGGTCGAGAAATCCCCAGGAATTTTTCGGGGGGTGGTCCGTTCGGATATGTCGGGCCCCGTCCCTCACCACCCGGTCGCCCCATTGTGGGCCTGGCCGAACCCATAATGGGCCTACTAAAAGAGGCCCTCTTAGTGCCCACAGGGCGGAAAGAGTTAAAAAAAAAAAAAAAAAAAAAATACGATTCTGGTGCGGTGCGGTCGTAAACCGCTTACAGCTGCAAAAAACACGTACAATTAAATAAAGATAACCACCCGCATTCGGTCAGGAGGACGTAAAAATTCTTCTTCCGGTTACCGAACCTTTGTGGTTTGTCAGCAAGTTAACTCCCAAAGGATATTTAAATTGGGAAAAGGGTCGAAAAAAATGAAGCTTGGAGCTATATATAGCTAGATAGCACTTAGATATCAGATACTCGGCAAGCCCGCTGAAGATAACGAGAAAGGTTATACTCATTAGGAAAGGACACTGGTATGGGTAGGGATGTCCCAATACCACAAAAGTATCTATACCAGGATCTGTATTGATACCGGACAGTATTGTTATGAGGTATCACAACTGGAAATCCTGCAAGCTATCTTTGTTCAGTCTGTGTCGTCTTCCAGTTGTTTATTTTGCTGAGAAATATCTGTACTTATTATAATGTGTACAGTAACTTCTCGACTGATCTTATCTTTTAATTTCTGCTCATTATGATATAGGCTGTTCACGCTGCCTTCATTATAATGAGCAGAAATTATTTTTTCGGTTACTCCAGGGTATTGAATCCCGATTATCTTGTTCAGAAGTCAGACTGTGCTTCAGTTTACACTTGTATGATGTCTCGTGTACATAAATGAAACACCAGATTTAGTCCTGCTAATGAGCTCTATGGTACAGCTATACATCAGATAGGGGTGAATTAGAAATCATTGGTAAAGAGGTAAAACAGCATTTTTACATTGAAAGTTCTTTATTTGTTCAGATTTTACAAATACAATAGAGACTCGTTAATCGGAACCCCGGTAATCGGAACGATTTTCAGTCGGACTGTGTCGCGCTGAATCGAACGTTTTTGATACTAGATTTACTTCTAAACTATAATTTTCATGTTTTTTATATTCTTCAATATATTTATTTTGTTTGTACAAAATGAAGAAATAATTTTTAACGATACGATAGCCTCGATTATTATTATAAAAATTTTCGTTAGGCTTAAAGTCGATTGAAAATTCAACACGAAGCGACACGCAACGGAGAAAAATTTAACACGAAGTAACACGCAACGGAGAAAAATTTGAACGTCGGACAGGTTAATATATTTTTTCGTACATAATCGGTAATCGGAACAAATCACTAATCTGAACAACCCCAGTCCCCAATTGATTCCGATTTTCGATTCTCTACTGTATCAGTGCAAACAACTTTATAAGAATTACAGCTAATGTTAAACATCACTGAATCGATTTGGCAAGTGAAAAACGTAATAACATCAAATTAAGTCTTCACATTAGCGCCCATTTTTTTATTAAATTTTTTTGCACAAATGAATAATAACTATTCTGTTACTGTTACTACGGTTAACAGCAACAGAATAGCAATAATTTTGTTTAAATTGATTATTCAGAAACATATACGATGTCTTTTACGTCAGCTGTATTTGAGTCCCATCCTGTCGATTTGTTGTTAAATTTTTATAAGAATCATGTTTAATAGGAATTTAAAAAAAAAATTACTTTTATCCATTTTGATATAACGGTATAACTTTTCTCTTTTCTAAAAGCAATTGTCACCAAAATTAAAACAATGGTTCAAACAAATAATATTCCATAAGTATACTTACATCTGCTGCAGTTGGACTGTAACTAATTAATTTCTTTCACTTACGTTTTGTGATGAGATAACATTAAATAATTTACTGTTTTCTTTGGAGAAAACAGTAGATTATTTAATGCTACACTGGTAATGCTACACTGGTCCAAAACACTGGTCAGCGCATACTGCAGCATTACAATCGCAGTGTGAGCTGGCGGATTAACGTTACAGTATGGAGTTACTTAGAACGGCTTCTGAAATAAATAAAATGTTTTTCGATGGCCAATAAAATTTTCTCATTAAGTGGTATTGATTCTTATTATTAGGAAAACTTATTATGAATGTAAAAAGTTAGAAGTATATAAAATGCTTTCACACTTTAAAACTTTAAAAAATTCGAAATGTGGAGTTCTCTTTGGCTCATATATTAAAAAGATTTTGTCTGTTATATATATATACATATATATATACATATAAAACAACCGAAAATCGTGTTAACATCCGCATTTCACTCCACCCCTTTCATCTGACATCGACTTTCCCAGTCGGGTTGACTCTTCCTACACTTTCCTGTCACGCGAGGTAGCACACAGTTCATTACGGATATATTTTGTGATTAACTTCTTCTGAATTATTCACAAGTTGTTACTTTAATGACAAAATATTAACTACCGATATGACCTTTTATTAACAATTCTAAATTGATTTACGAATTTTATTCTGTCGAATAATTCATTGGCGTAAAAGTACGATTTATCTCTAATACTGATAGTTGTGAAAAAAACGTCGACTGCTACTAAGCAATAAATGTAAAGATGTGTAAAGGTCAGTGTTCTAGTTACAAAGTTGAACTAATGATGTTATCAATATCAAAGTGAGATAATATTAATATATAAAACGCAATAGTAAGTTTAAACATTCACTTTACACAATAAACAGAGTACGAGTATGTCTTTATGTGTAAAATTATCGTAAGTAAAGGATTACGCTAAGTATTGTCAGCTTTTCAACGAGGATATTTAAATTGTTTCGAAAATTGGAATTTTAACATTTTCCAAGGTATAGAATAGTTAAAATTCGCAATGAATACATCTGATGAAGTTAATCAAAATTTTGATTACAATTGGAATGAGGAAATATTAGAGGAATTCAGGAAAGATGTTCTAAGTAAGTATGTAGTTATATTTTTCTAAATCAGTTAAATTATATTTGGCATAATACTTTAAATTTTCGAGCTTAAGTTATAATTATAGTTAATCATATTTCATAATATAACAAGTAGACAAGAGAGTCGGTACCTTTTTTCCATGTCAACATTGACGTCCATTTATAAATTAAAAGTTATAAACAGTCAGTGAAACATTATAACAACAGAAATTAATTTCACGCGAAATTATTTACATTTATAGTATTTAGAAAAGCTTTGCATTATAATGTAACTACGTTATTAAATTTCTCCATAAACTCCAGATAAAAATACACTTCGCATTAAGAAAATCTTCTGTTTTGCTGCATTAGCTAGTGTTGCATTCAAAATAGAATTCAGTTATTTTTCCGACTCTTAAATCATGGCTAAAAACTTGATTGTGTATTAAACACGTTTTGTTACTAATAAAGGAGACAGTAATCTTTTAAACGCATCACATGTAATAAGGATCAAAATCGTTTCAGAAATGAATTTTGTTATTTTGCACCGCATTTTTCTTTTTATATTTCGATTATTTTAAAAGAATGGGTTAAGATTGCAAAGGCGTACAAAAATTTAAACACAACAGGCTATAAACACGATATTGATAACTCAACACACGGTTAATATAGTGAATGCATATTAATGTATAATTCATGTTAACATAAATGGAAGTTGTATAGATTGCAACCTATGGAGTTTCGGGATTTGAGTTTTCCACTAGGTGGCGCTGCTTGTAGTTTAGTATATGTTTCCTTTTTTTTCGTTTGTTCTAGTACTACCGTTAATCAATAACTAGTGACGTTAAACACTGGGCGGCCTGCCTGTGGTTGCCCTCTGGGAGGAGTTTATCGAGAGCAAGAACAATCAGACGCCACCTAGTGGAAAACGCTAAAATGACGTAGAATGCATTGAGAAAGGCAAGCTATCGTAATATGATTACTTTCTTATTTTTCGTCTCCGGTCCAAAAGTAGAGTATCGTTGAACTCGTCTCGCTCCCCCGAGTTAAGATATTCATAGGGTGCAATCTGTACAACAGCCACATAAATTTTTGTTATATATTAATATGCATCTACTTTATTAATCGTGTGTAGATTTGTCAAGGTTGTGCTTATAGCTTCTCGTATAACTTTTTGTTTTATAAGCGTTTATACCTTTACATCTAAATTTGTATAATGTAAAATATATTATATAATAAAAGTTTATTTACATAGTAATAGTAAAATAATATTTGTAATAATATAATAAAATATTATATGTTTTCAAAATGTAAATGCTGGAAATAATTATTTAGATCCACGTGTCAAATTCCACATGTCTATTTCTTTCACTCCCACCACAGACCCTTCCAGTTCAAGCTGACACTTGTCTACTCTTTCCATGCACGGACTATAGTGACGTAAAAAGAAAAACAGAAAAAGAAAAATGAATGAATAAGTATGTTTTATGAAATTTCTAGATGTTGAATTGGTACATCTTTACGGTCTTTCGTGTCAAACAATTAAGTAGGTTCCTGCTTCCCGTAGGAATTCACTCCGGGAAGCATGCTCTTGAAAGATCGATCCCTCGCGTGTTTGTACATACTGTATACATATGTAAACTAACATTTAACTATTGTTTATGTTAGTTCATCGTTATTTTAAAATTCAAAACTAACAAAACTAATATGGATTCATTTTATTTCTTCAACATAAAAGAAGAAAAACATCTGAAATGTAGAACTGACGACATATTTCTTCTGAGTTTCTTACGAGCAAGAAAATTCGACAGAGAAAGGGCATTGACATTACTCAAAACATATTATTCTACAAGGAAAAAAAATCCAATCGTTTATAAAAATCTTAAGCCTTCCGCGTTAGAATTTGTTATGGAGAAGAACATGATGACATGTGTAAAGACTGAAAATATGGTAATTTCAATGGGAAGATACAGTGAGTTACGAATTGTTATTATCATTATTATTATTTTAGCTGTTAAAGTGCACAATACGTTAATTTATAATTTATCTATATATAGGTCATTGGGATCCATCTAAAGTGGGAATAATAGATGTTTTAAGAGGAATATTGCTCATGTTTGATTTTCAACTAAATGACCATCCTATTCAAGTATATGGACAACATCTTTTAATAGATACGAAAGAACTATCCTGGAGACATATTATCCAGTACACTCCAAGAAATGCGTATTTAGCAGTTTCGAACATGTTCGTAAGTATAGAAATTATGAACAGCTAAAAACTAAAACACGACATAAATATATTAAATTGTAAAAAAAAAATTGTTATTGAAAAATTGTATACGTACTATGAGAGAAAATGGTACTGTAAGACGTGGATAAATTTTCTTATCCACGAATTGTAGTGGTGATAATTTTCTGTAGATCATTTTATGCACGACGAAGTACTTTTATATATCACAAAAATTATTTACTGAGAGCAAAGTAATTGTATGAATACAATACGTGTATATTTTTTTCTAAATCATAATTCTTATGACTTCTTATTGTGTTAGTTGTATTCAAAAGGATACTTTATTGTTGTTAATTATGCATTTACTGAAAATATTCAACCATTAATTAAATATCTTAAACGCAGTATGTATTTACGTGTGCTTCAATTGCTCTATCGTTTCTTTCGTGGAGTTTATACTTACGAGGCTTCTTTTGACGTTCATATTGCCACAAGTCTTATAACAGTGCGCTTGAAACTAAATTCCTCACTCGATATTCTCATTCGCGTATCTTTATCTATCAGCAGAGATTACTAGGTTCAGTTTGAACTGCTACATATTTGTCCAGGGGGCGGTGAATACAGATTGTTTAATTGTGATCAACCTGTACTTATTGCGAGAACAAATTGATAAAATTATCTGTAGTAAAGAGTTTGGATAATGTTGTTATAACTAAAAAAGTGATAAGGAGTATTATGTTAGAAGAGGTAAATCAAAGTACAGGCAATAAAATAGCTGATAATTGTCTAACATTTAACATTAATAGTCTAACACATCATTAACAGTGTTGTGTTGTTCTACCGTTTCTGTCATTGAATGAAGTTTTGAAAGAAAGTCTACTGAACCTTGTATTATAGTCTTTCATAAAATTTGACATTGGTTCCTTGATATTTTTTGTAAAAAGTTTCATTGCCAAAATTTTTCTTAGGTAGAAAACTGATTTTACATTTATTTCAACGAAAGTTTTCAACATTTGAAATTAAAGGCAAAGTAATGAAAATTTTATATAGTTAATCGCTGTATATTCACTCACCGTTAGACTAGTGGTTTTCTCATCGCCACTGGTGAGCGATGGTCTCACCCACTTGCTCACTTGTGTATGTAAACACAAGTATTCACGCTGGTAGTTGCACTCAAGTTCGCCCTTTCCCAAACTTCTTTGGTTCTATTTACCTGTGTAATTCCTAAACAGAAGTCATTATCTTATACAAAGTCTTCTAGGAATGAATCGCTTGGCAAATTGTTAAATGATTTCGTTTCTTATTCCATCATTGAAATTCATCGTAATTTTTTCATATTTTCTTGTCTAACAAACATTTTATTATCAATGAAAGTATTATTAAGTCTCAGTGTTCCAGTGGATTTAAATAGATAACGATTTTTATTGCAGTGAGTTGTTTTGTTGGATAATTAGGTAAAAAATTGACATATTTATTCACTGTACAATGCCATTACTATTTTCTTATGCTGTTAAGCTAAATGTTTATGATGGAAGAAGTGAAAATTATTCAAATTTTTCCTTGCTATTCATTTAATATTCACTTTATTATCAGATTACAATAAATATTAAATTCAAATTAATTTTCCATTTTAATATTTTTGATATTAGTCGCAAATATGTGTTGTCATTTCACTGAGATTTTTTTCACTTTTTAACCATTTGATTTTCTCACTATTGTCAAGTTACGAACAACGTTCTTACAAAAGATTGGTATATTACAAATTATTACTGAAATAAATCTATTATAAATTCTGAATCAATAAATTATATTAATACACATTTAAATATTTCAACTATATTAAACATGTACTTTCTTCTGTTTTCAGCAATGCATTCCTCTCCGGTACAATTCACTTCATTTTGTCAACGTTAACACGTATATGAAAATCTTGTATTCGATATTATATCCATTTCTACCCTACAAATTGAAAAAGCGCGTAAGTATTATTATTATTATTACTCTTTTAATGACACATTTTCCGGCCAAAATCCACTCATCGAAGAAACTTTTGTCAAAATCGGAGATTGAAATAGCAGTCAGCCCTTGTGTTAGTTAAAAGCCATGCTTTGTGGGTGTGTTGTTTAGGCGCAATTGCTGTAGAAAATAAGTGAAGAAATCCAGTGTTTTTGTTTCTGATTTGCAGAATGTTTTACCCATATTTATATTTACTGAAGCCTCGAAAATCTATAGTTATGATTAGCGGACGATTTTTGTTTTTTGTATATATTACTTTAGAGGTTTGAATAATAATGAGTCTAGCATAGAATTGGTGAAAAGTAACAGAGTAAGTAAGCTCTATTAAAGGACTCATCTGTGTAATCTTCACAAACTAAACCACACCTGTAACGGCGAGATGGTGAATTAACAGAAAATTATATATTTTTTTTTTCGAATTTGTTTTTCGGAAAACGCTATTTTTTGCTGGTTATACTATTGTTTGGTATGAAAAGAAAACAACAGATTTGTCGGATATTCTAAAGAAACTTATTTTTACACACACAGCTTTCAAAGCATTTATCACCATCATTTACTCTACTCTGTCATAATATCTAGATCTACTTATATATATATATATAAACCATAGTTGTGAATTTCTGCACCCTAAATGCTTATAGTAATTCTGAATATCTCGTTAGAAAGACACTTGTTTTCTTGGGTATAGTGCAAAATTTCTGGATTTTACATAAAGGGGTTGTCGAAATATAAATAATTGAAAAGTGCGAAATTCGCCAAAAATGCTGTATTTAGTTCTTCTTCATTCGACACTGCAGACATTCCTAAAGAAAAAATTTACTTGCTGTAGAAAGCTCAGATTTTAAACCTAAGCCTTTTTCTTTATCACTGAGGTTTAGAGAAATTTCCGGGTCGTTGACATATCGACCCGGAAATTTCTCGATATGTCAACGTTCACTGTGCTCTCTATAAAGTAATTTTAATTTTATGCCTGTATTTATAAAATTGCATCGAAACGAATGATTTTCATTCAGAATGTTCTCCAGACTATGAAAAGCTCAAATTTACTCCAACTAAAAATTTAACTGTTATGTATATATTGACTTTTTATTTATGTGCAAGATTTTTACATCTCATGTTTTTATTTGGATAAGATTAAAATTCAGCAATATCATATGACTGAACAGTTGAGCCAGGAAGAAACAAATTACTGGTAGTAGGGGTTTCCGCCTGAACAAACAGGCCACGTAAACGTTTTCTTATTTCTGCTATTATATAGTTGCAATTATCCCATGGCAAACGCTCCTATGACAACTGTAGGTCGCACATACTGGCGTATTCTGGATATATGGCTCCTACAGCGCATCTGACCATTCAGAGAACAGTTTAGAAATGTTTTTTATACCTATTGTAAATGATAAAATGTACAGTACAGTCAAACCTGTTTTTATGCGCTCTTTTTATGTGCGATTTTAATTTGTGCGATTTTTTTAATGCGAATTTTTAATTTGCGCGGTTTTTTTTGTGCGATTTTTTATTTGTGCGGTATAGTTGGCGACTAGTCTCGTGCGATTCGTCATGTCTCACGTTGACTTATTATAGCTAAATAAACTTATTATAGTAATATTATTGCATGAATATGCGAAAAATGAAATAATTTACTTTTTAAGTCAACAAAACACCACCTGGACAAAAATATGTAAAACAGACGATAGACCAGACGATGCAGTCAAGTGCTGACATCTGTTGTCAATAAATTCTATTTTGTACGGTTTTCAGTTATTTTCTATGTGAGACTTCTTTTATGCGGTCCCTATTGACCGCATAAAAAAATATTTTTTTAATTGTGTTGCGAAAACTATTTTTTATAGCCCCTCATGAAGTTTCGTGCGATTTTTTTATGCGTTTTTTTAATGCGGTCCCTATCCCCCGCATAAAAACAGGTTTGACTGTATTAGGAAAAAGATGACATGAAATCAGACAGTAGATTAACTAATAAATACTAGTAGTAACCTAATGGATAATCAACAATTTGTTGTGTTGTTTTTTCATCTCTTACTGAATGAAGTAATTGAAAAAATCTAATAATTGATGCTTGTAATCTACATTCGTAAAAATTTAAATTGGCTCCTTAACATTTTCGATAAAAATTTCACTGCAAAGAAGTATTAGGAGTTAGAAAATTAATTCAAGTAAACAATTTTAAAATTTTGCAAAAATCAGATGTATAATGCTTTTTTTTCAAATACTTGGTTTTTGTAATAAGTTCAGCACAAAACACTGTATTTATACGGTATTTAAACTTTTACGTATTGTTTATTTTGTGTTCTCACTAAACTTTTTTTAAACATTACATTTTAATGTTTAAGTGAGGAACCAACTTTATTCTATAGGCACATCTTGATTGAATTAATTATAAATAAATAAATCAACGATAACGATTCAATGTAGCAAATATTAAAGATTAATATTTTCGTTTTATATTATTTTATATTTATGTTGTTTAGGAATTAAAAACTGTTTCTTTCTAGATTAATTTTCATGGTTCAGATATGAAAGAACTTCATAAATTAATCGATCCTAAGTATCTACCAGCAGACTTTGGTGGAGAATTGCTTCCCTTTGATGCGGCTGAGTGCAATCGAAGATTAAGAGAAAATGAAGAATTTTTTGTAGAAAACGAAAAATATTGGACTGAAGAGGACAATAGTTAAGAATATTTGTAGATAAAATAAAATTTATTTCGCGCGCTGCATAATTACATAAAAATAATTATCGTGAATTATTAAATAATGTATATGTAAATTTGATATTCTAATCCTAAATAAAGGTATTTACGATGTATTTAATTTTATTTTTACCTAAAAGCCAAATATGTGCATTTCTGTTGCATTTATGCCATCTCTGAAAGTCTATTCTAACATTTGAATTTTTTTATTTAAATGCATCATGTACAGTACATTCCAGAAAAATGAGCATTTGAATTCATTATATATGTTACTGGCCAAACCCGATTTCAGGCGAAACTAGTTTATCCTACGCGTGTCAGGATATACTAGTTTATCCTACGCGTGTCAGGATATACTAGTTTAGCCTAGGACAAACTAGTTTGTCCTAGGCCGAACTGATTTATGTACTACAAATAGGCGCCAGTGTAAAAAAAAAAATGATTTTGTGTAATTCGAAATGCCACGACAGTACACCCTGTGGTTAATTTCGGTGCTTCGGTTAGGTTGGTTTGGTTAGGTTAACTACATTTTTAGTAAACGTTTCCTTTTTTTTTTCTTTTGTTCAAGAGCTACCGTGAATCAATAACTAGTGACGTTAAACACTGGGAGACCTGCCGGCGGCTCCTCTCCGGGAGGAGTCCGTCGGGAGCACGAACAGTCAGAAGCGCCACCATTGGGGTTACCTACGTACACTTTAACCCACCCTGTAAAAATAAAAAAAAGATTAAATATTTTATATGTTACACTAAGAAACACAAACAAGTTCATTTTTAATTTTAGTTTGACTTTAAAAGTTATTTTTATTATTTCGTTTGAATTTTTGAAAATATTTTCGAAATTTAATTACTTTTAAAATTGCATGGCTTAAAAAAAATACAAACTGATAAGAACTGATTAGCTTATTTTTATTTTATAGTTTTGTACAAGTGTCACTTCTAATCATTACCGTTTTTTTTATAATTAAGTAGACTATGTTAGAATAAATATTGTTTATCTAATTGATTGCCTTTTAATTTTATCTTAACCATTAATATACTTGAATATTAATTCTAAATCAGTTCGGCCTAGGACAAACTAGTTTGGCCTGAAATCTAGTTCGGCCGGTAACATATACATGATTGCATCATATATCTGAAAAAAAAATTATTGAATGAAATTATATATTAATTCTTTCTCAGTGTTGTTAGTATATTATAAAGTTAAATGCATATCAATATTGGATGTACATATGCAATAAGAAATCAACGGACATTTTCTTAGAGGATGAGATTTTGCGATATTCTGAACCAATAAAATTATGTTGGTTGATTCTTTATTTCTTAGATGGGTTTAATTAAACAATTAATTTCATAATGCCGATAGCATAAATCATTTTCAGCAATGAATTATTAATTTAATATAAAAACAGTATAAATATCAAAAGTAAGTTTTTAATAAAGTGCTAGATATGTTTTGTTAGATAATCGTGTGAAATCGTAAGAGAAATAAGAGCAGATTAACTATATATGAACTTTTGATTTGTACCGCAAATCACGTTATTTCAATTTAAAAATTTTGCCCTGAAATGAATTAGATACATAATCGGCACGACTCTATTTCTAATAGGAAAAATAAGATTTACTTGAGTAAAACACTACTACGCTCTAGGCAGACAACTGCTATGTGCTACCTCTTAGTAATAGCATAATGGGGTGTCTATTTCGCTCTATATCATTGTCGCAGTAATTCGGTGACTATAATATGCATCTTTTAAAATTATATTCTTTTTCGTAAGAATTATATTTAGTTTATTAATTTGTTCCTTTTTTCCAACAGATGGCGCTACATGTAAAGCCAGCATTCAAATTTAGACAGAAATGGATGGATACATACAAATCAAATTGAAAATTTTGGGTGGGGGTTGTAGGACATTATCTAAGTTGGAAGTATTTTAATTTAACTGCCGAAATTCTTAGCAATTGGTCGAACAGCATAGGCGAGCGTAGCGAACAAACAAACAAACGTCCATATTATATATATATATATATATATATATATATATATATATAGGCCTATATTATGCCAATTTTATTTTAAACTAATTTACAATAATATTATCAAATGCTTACTGAGAACATCTTCTCTAAATTTATCTCATACTTCCTCATTCCGGGCTTTTGATAAACTTTTGTTTCATCACACATACTCGTGTTAATTTTTCCGTATCAGATATTCTTTGTAACGTATTAACAGTCCGAAAAAAAATTTATTGCAAAATCTACATGTGATCAATGAAAAATATTATAAACAAAATTTTGTTATAGTGTTACTATTTTAAATTAAATTATCATTTCAATTAATCTGTTCTAAACCAATAATTATAAACTGGAGAGTGATTATAAAGTGGGTGAATATCACATGATTACTCTGTTGTGTAAGGTATATTTTTTTGTGAGATGTTTCGTAAATCGACTTTTTTTTTAAATAATTGGTGACAATTATAGAATACTTACAATTGTGGCTTTATATAAAACGTTAACGTTTACTTGAATTAATCAGTATATTTGTTTCTTCATAGGTCGAGTTTGATTAATTAAATTTACAAAAATTTTTAATTGTAACTATATGCAATTATAAGAAGATACTTGACCTAGTAAACTTAATACTTACTGGATAATCAAGCCATTTAGTAGTGATAATAGACATGTAAGAGATTCAGTCCAAGTCTCTGAAACAGTGATTTTCAATCGGGGTGCAGAGAAAATTTTTTAAGAAGCCCAAAAACCCAGGAAATAAGCCCAAAAACAATAAGTATAAATATCAAAATTAAAACCTGCTTAAATTGATCATGCGAGTTATTCATTGATATAATGAATAAACGCATACATAATACAGTAAAATGTATATCTATTCATACGCAAAATTGTATGTGAATAATAACGGGTTATTTATATTTAAAATGAAATTATTTAAAATCAAAAATGTATGTATAATTGTCCATATTTAGTTCAAATTATTTTAACTTAGAAATAGAGAGATATTGGGGTGGTTTCTAAGGGCAATTATCGTGCCACTTTTAAATGCGAATTAAGATTTAATGTATTATGATTTGCTTTTCTGATGTAAAAAAAAAATACTTTAAATAACTATTATTGTTACATGCTTCTAATTTAAAGAACAACAATATTGTTTTATAGTAATATGGCGATGGAATGTTTACAAACAAAACTTTAATTCTCGTGATTTTTTCCGTGAAAATTTCTGTCGCGGAAATTTAATTATAGGTTCAAGTGTGCTGTAAGATTAAAATAGTTGAAAGATTCTAGTGTTTAGAACATAGGAATGACTGATAAAATACTATGTTATATGATATATCAAAATGCTTATATATTATATATAAAATTAAAAATAAAAAGTGAGATAAAGTAAATCCCTAGGAAAACTACAAAATTAACCGTATTCTAGAAGATTTTAACTTAAATTATTCAGTCTGATAATTAAATTTATCACTCCTTCAGTATCACATTAATGCAATTTTAAGAAAATCATTTTAAAATTAATTAAATCTGCATTAAAATACAATAATTCTTTTGCATATGACTCATCATTTGTTTTGTATTTATTTTTTCTATATCTTTTGTTTGCATTTTCGTCTTTTACTTTTCGAAATCTAGGAGTAAAACATGCAAATATTTATCTTTTAAATTTGTAATTATATAGTATTAATACAATATAATACAATATTCATCGCACACAAAAACTTTATATTCTTCATTTAAAAAATTAATTTTTATACTTTTTCTACGTATTGTTTTGATCTAAGCATGTTTTAGTTCTTTAAACATTATACTTTTAATAATAAAATCAATATTAAATGTGACTTGCTGATAAATTAGTAATAGATAGTGGACTTAACAAACAGAATATCTAATCTGTCATTCGTAAATTTATTTTACACATTGTCTGTGGATTATATTTGCACACAGGCTCCTAACAGAAAAATTATTCATGGAAAGTTTAGTCTGTTTCTGCTTAATCAATATGTTTTATAATTCATCTTTTTAGACCTCTCGAAACAGGACTCCCTGCTCGACATTCGGACATTCGTACATATTTTTAGGAACATTACATTCGAAGTATTTCTCAATAGCTTATTTTGTTTAATGATATAGGAGGAAGATTAAAATTTGAGTAATAAGCTAATATATTCCAGGTGAAATTTAGTAATCGAGCGAAGGTGAAATAAACCACTTCGTAAGTAAGTGTAATTTGTGTTACAATTAAAGCTATACCAATGAATGCGGTATTAATCACGTAACTGTATTAATAAGCGTTGGAATTAATCCCCTAACTCTAATATTAAATCATGATTACACCCGTGCATTCAACTCTTGTGTGAAATTATACCAATCGATTAATCACAATCTTACGAAATTCTAAACGATAGATTTCGAGATAATCATTAAATAACGTTCTCACAAAACACAAAACTGTCTTCATTGTCTTTGATAAGTATTGTTTTTATAATAAGTATGAAAACAATTGTTGAAACAATTATTCTAGATTATTTAACTTTTAATAAAATTTTGTGAATTATCAATTTTGTTTTTTGTTTATAAATTAGTATTATTTTAAACAGTATTTAATATCAGTTTCTTTTAAAAAAAACTTTCTACAATAGCAAATGTTTAGTCATAATCTGGTAGACGAGGTGAAACATTAAGAATGTAGAACAATTTTTGTGAAAAGGAGGACATTACGAATATGGGCAAAAAGAAGGAGAGTGTTATTTAAAGTCAAAATAATGCATATATCTTATATATTACAAGATAAAACTGTCGTGGCTATAATTAGGCTATGGGCGGATACATCTCTTGTGAGAGGGCGTTTTTGTAGCATTAAGCACGAGGTGTGCTTGCCATCCATGTAGAACTTGTGAGACTTTTAGTAGTTAAGAATAAAGTTGTTATGTTGTTAAAGGCTTAGTTTTATAGTGAATACAGAAACTTTAACATGCGAAAATAACGTAACAAAGGGTTATGGGCACAGGAAGAAAATTCCAATGTTGATGCAAACAAATTGATCGATCAACCACGGTAAGCCTAAATCTTAGAAACCGAACCGTTATAACAAACAGAATGGCCGAAATAGGACATGGATAGCTACCGAAGTTTACAGGTAGCAATTTCACAAGCTGGAAGTACCGTATAATGGCCATTCTAGAAAGTACAGATTTCCTAGATCCCGCCAAAAAGGCGAAATGGAAAAAACGGACTCCTAGACCAGAGCCATTTTAACATGTGCGATGGACGACACACAAGTGGCACTTATCTTAATGTGTAAAACGACAAAACAAATTTGGACCCATTGAAAAGAAAGATATAAAGGGGACCTAAGAAGACAAGCGATAGAAGCCAGAAACAATGTGGCGAGATTAGTAATGAATCGTGACGAGACATGGCGAGATTACCTATTAAGAGGAGAAAAACTTCTAGAGTGAGCTAGGATAATGGGAGCTCAAATAGAAGAAGACGAATTTATCACCGCACTATTCAAAGGTTTACCACAAAAGTACAACCTAATAGCCATGCAATTCGACAATCTAAAAGACCCCAAGATCTCCGACGTGAAAAAAACCTTCGAAAGATATGAAGAAAGAAATGGGCTCGAACAGAGGGAAAACTTCGCCGCCTACAGAGCATATTACCCACCGAATTACAAAACCCCCACAGACAATGCACAAAGAAAATCACGAACAAAGGAAACGCTATGCTACATCTGTCGTAAACCAAATCACAAGGGAATTGAATGCCGGTTGAACCCGATTAACAAAGCAAAGAATAGAGACAAACGGTATCGATTTCGATAACCGAAGATCAAATTTCAAAACATCTAAAATAGCTTGGGAAAACAGCTAGAGAGGACGATAACCTACAGAGAATGGAGAAATCAGCTAACGAGGGTAACAACCGACAGAGAGTAATGACTTTAAACACAAACGACGAGCCAGATACATGCTGGATAGACAGTGGGGCGACCAGTCACATGACCCCAAATCGCCAATGCTTAGAGAACATGAGAGAAGACAGAAAAACAATCACCATAGCCGATAATAATGTCATACACTCAGAAGGCATACGAGTCGCAGAAATAAGAGACGACGATTCTATGACCGTAATCGAGTCACGTGATATAAAATTCTTAGAAAACTAAAGGGGCAAAAACCTCCAAAAACATGCAACTTCAACGCAGACTATACCATAGTCGATTCAGAGAAACAATGCACCAATTCGACTTCTACAGCTCAGGATATAGAGAATACAGAAGTCACAAATTTCGATAACAAAATCGAGACAGATTACGACTTAAATGAACCTGCAGAGAAAAACTACTCTCCAATTGAAGGAAAAAGACCTAGACTATCTCTAAATTTCTACTATGAACCACTTCTAAGTTATCCCGATGTCGAAGAAGACGTACCGGAAGACACAAAAGATCTAACATGTCGAATGTCGACCCTACAACAGACTCCTGATATCAGTAAGCAAACTCATAATCCTAAACAGAGGAAGTAATGAACCTACCGAGCAAGGCCAAATGGATAGAATCCATGCAAAAAAGATATGCAATCACTAAAGGCTCATAATATATGGGAAACTGTAACCCATAAAATGCAAATGGGTACACAACATCAAACTCGACTCCTTCACCTCATGCACAGAATACAAGGCAAGACTAGTTGCCAAAGGTTGCTCCCAAAAATACGGAATAGACTTTCACGACACGTTCTCTCAAGTTATAAAAGCCGACAACCTAAGAGGGCTTTTGATATACGCTGCAATACACAACTATGACGTAAATCACTTAGACATAGAAACGGCGATTTTCTGTATATGTGAGTCCGCCGTACCCAACCCATGGACAACTAGGCAGGGAATTTCTCGTGCCTATAATTTGGCTATGAGAGGGCGGCGGACACATCTCATGTGAGAGGACGTTTTTGTAGCATTGAGCACGAGGTGTACTTGCCATCCATGTAGAACTTGTGAGACATTTAATAGTTAAGAATAAAGTTATGTTGTTAAATGCTCAGATTAATTGTGAATATAGAAACTCTAACATGCGAAAATAACGTAACCAAAACAAGATATTATCTGATAACGGAATATTCAAGGTTAAATTTCTCAATGTAAAGTCTATAGATGATTGCCATCTGTATGTTTAAAAAAACCGCAGGACCAGTGAACATGATGCTTTGCAAATACGTACAACTCAGCAAGTCCGATATTTTGACGAAGCCGGAATTACTTGACAATTTTGTAGGATTTTATAATAATGCACGTCTTCTCTCAAACCAGCGAGTTTTAATCTACTTTCGACAGAACATTAGAAACAGATCACATTTGCATTTTCGTGTCAAGGCAGAGTTTCGTTTTCCTAGAAAATATCCACTGCAACTAGTTCGAGGTTCAAAATTTAATAATCTTATCGGTTTTTCATCTTATATAATTTTGCTACACTTATCAATATATCGAATTATAAAACAAAAATAAAGTCGAAAGGGTAACGAAGATTAAAATAGGTTTATATCGATAAACAAACAACTAGTAAACAGATAAGAACAGCTAATTCCTGTAATTTCAGTGACTGTTAGACCATTGCGGTAAGATTTGAAAAGATTTGAACTTTTGCCAAAGTTAATTCGTTGGACCAATGAAATTTACACGATTAGGATTCGAAACATTTTCAACCAATCAGTTTCTACTTTTAATTGTATGATATCATATGATGCAAACAATATTCCGTTTAAATTTTACTCGTTTGATTTGTTAACAGAGGTTTGTATGACGTCGTGAACCGAACTTAAAAGTTTTGTTTATGTTATCTTGAACATCGTTTTTAGTTAAATAATAGAGTTTGGTTTAGTGGATTGCTCAGTTTTATGGATTTTTTTTTTTACGAAAGTAGAATCTAAATTTATTTGTAAAAGATAAGAAGTAGCATGTCTTTAGGATAAGAAAATTGTGTGAACACTATGAGTACGTGTGTTGAAGGTAAACTCCACCAAGGCATTGATTACAATTGGGATGAAAAGGTATTACAGGAATTTAGAAACGATATACTCAGTAAGTATATAATTTTAATATTACAAATTTGATAAAATTTGATGGGGCAATAAATACACAAGTTTGAAATCGCGATTGACTCATTTAAAATGAATTTATCTCAGAGAATGTCTTTATGACATAAAAGATAACTGTCATTGTAAAATATTATTTTGGGAGTGGGAAAAAGAACAAGTCTTGTGGTCTTTTAAATTTCATTCAGGTCGTACACCGCTACAGCTTCAGAAAAACACGAACAATTAGATAAGTAAACAATTCGTTAGATGATCACCCACATTCGATCGGAGCTTCCTGAAGAGCGAGAAAATTGGCTCCCAAAAACATTAAAAAGGAAAAGGGAAAGGGTTCAGAGAGAAAGGTAAGGAGGGTGAGACTCAGACCTAGATAGCGCTTAGATATCAGAGCTCACACAGATATCAGAGATACTCGGCATGCCCACTGAGGATGGGGAGAGAGGCTATACTCATTTGGAAGGGACGTTCCGTCCGTTACGAGTAGGGATGTCCCGATAGCACAATAGTATCGATACCGGCCATTATCGGCATCGGGTATCGTAACTGTAAATCTTGCAGGCTGTTGCTGTTCAGTCTGTGATGTCGTCTTCCAGTTGTTTTTACTGCTGAGATGTTACTGTACTTATTGTAATTAAGGCTGCGAGAGCCCCAGAATAGCAATTAATATTTTTTGGTCACTCCAGAGAATGTAATCCATAATATCTGTTCAGAATTCAGTCAGTACTTCAGTTTACACTCGTATGATGTTTTATATTCACAAAAGAAGCCGCACATCTACTCCTGCTAATGGCTCTGTGGGTGCTACTATACATGGGGTAGGGAAAAATTCTAAATCCTTGGTGAAGAGGTAAAACAGTGTTTTTACATTGAAAGTACTTTTCTTATTCAGATTGTACAAAGGTCAGTGCAAACAAGTTTATAAGAATTACAGCTAATGTTGAACATCACTGGTAGTCCGAGTGGATTAACAAACAATAGTATTGCATAATCTTCTTCTATCTATCTATCTATTTATATAAATAAAAATGTAATGTTCGTTTGTTCCTACCGATTCCTTTGAAATTTTGATATAACGTTGCATTCGAATACGCACGTGTTTTTATATAATATACATGTCGAAATTCCTTCCACCTGGGGGGAGAGGGACAGGATTAACGCTTACCGTGAAGAACTCGGCTTCTATTAAACTACTTTACATGCGATGTTTTGCGTTTTTGATTGCGTTTTTAATAGGGTAAGTCAACAGAATATACACTAAAAAGAGATTTTTCGATATTCTCCCCTCGGGGAAAGTGTTATACATGAGCCACTGCAACGCGTGTCTGGGTCCGCTAGTGTTTAAATAAATATTTATTTATAAATAGTGGTCAGAACTCTAAGCATATGTAGATTCTGGAAATGAAAATTGACCTAACACGTTTATTGATTTTTGGTCTATTAATCTATTTACATTCCCGGCTGTTATATATAACAGGGGGAAATTATGGCAATAAAAAAAAACTCCAAACATTTTAATATTTTTGGACTAGGGACCTTGAAACGTCGAGAAATGAAAAAGGAATTTTGGGGTATATATGACTGTTAGTCTGTGTGTGACACGGTTTTGTTCACCCGCTCTGTAGCTTAATAACTCCTGGGCTTTTTGTGAATATTTTCTGGAAATTTGTAAGAAAACTTGTTTATTTGGGCATTGACGCTATTAAATTTTGGTGATTAAAGGGGTCTCGTGTATATCTCTAGGAGAATCAGTTTTAATGATGATTTTCCTCGTTTATAGCATTTCAAATTTTTATAGAAAACCCATCCCTAACCTCACAATTAAAATTTTTGTCATATTTATAATATTAAATAATATAAACTTTTTAAAAATATCATAACAGATGTCTCCACCTAAATTTTAAATATTGCCGGGAAAGTTAAGCGACTCGTTGCCGGATTTATTATATAAGTTCAGTTTAACCAAAAATACTTTAAAATTTTATTTAGGTTTCTGATTCGGCTGTAAATTCCGGCGTCAGACAGATCTTATTTGTATGTGATAAATGTAACGATACCGAATACGATACCCGACAGAAAGTATCGATACCAATACCGGTATCGGGATGTCTCTAGGTACGGGCGATGTTTCAAATCAGATGAAATGTGCTGACAGAGCCCATCTATGCTCAAGGGGATTTCCAATCTCGATTGTTCTTGATTCGTTACCACAACGTACCGACTGATACACGTGATAGGTACATTATTATATCGTGATAAGCTGTGTATAATTTACTGCAATAACTCTAACAATATTTATAGTCTGCTAAGCGATGTACAAGTACACTTCATGTATATCGCTTACGTAGTAAATAGAGCTACGGAATAAGCTGAGCAAAGATAACTTACAGCTGGATTTTTCTGGTCAGCTCCAGTGGCGCAGTCGGATTTAATTTTGGGCAGCTGGGTTGAATAGGTAAAAAATATCTTGATGCGAATTCAATAAAATTTCTATTGTATGTGACCGCTAATTGATAGGAACTGTAGAAATAGCAGACACGACACAATATTGATACCTTAATATTGAATGTAGCAGAAAAAATATAAACATAGATTAAAAGGATTATAACTATAGTGTTAGAGTCAATTTAAAAAGCACTTATTTAAATTAATTGATATAATATAATACAAGTGAAATAAACAAAATAGAAAAAACACTCTCGATATCTTTTTCCAAAAATTAAAACTACAATTATATAAGAAAACGTATGAATAATGAATTAATAAAATATAAAATAATGTAAATAAATAACGACTAACCCGTTACAGAGCTATACATTCACAAGAGCCGAATTATCGGGCTAGAGTTGGCTATAATAAATAAATAAATAATTAATAAGACAATTTGGCACTAGAGCTTGGCGTTAGGCGCCATCAACGTGTCTGCACGGATAGCAGAAGTTGCGGGTTCGAGTCCCGCTTCGGGCCGATTTCTTTTCCTCCAGTTCCAAATTATTAAAATTATTTATTTAATTTAATTTAATTATTAAGTTTAGTAAGAGATGGCGCCTAACGCCAAGCTCTAGTGCCAAATTGTCTTATTAATTAATTATTTATTTATTATAGCAACTCTATCCCGATAATTCGGCTCTTGTGGATGTATATAAAATAATGTCAAAATTTTTGCGAAAAGTAGATTATAGAATTTTTTACACTGTTAACATTTCTCACAATTATTAAATTTAATATTGACTGCTGCCTGTGAAAACAACATTACAACAACAAACAATTATATTAAATTTAATATTTTTGTCTTTATATTATTAATTTAATTATAGTATTATAATATTATCTTATTTTACCTGAACAAAAGGCGAAGAAGACCTGAACTGTAGAACTGACGACATATTTCTTCTGAGTTTTCTACGAGCAAGAAAATTCGACAGGCAAAGGGCATTGAAATTGTTGAGGAATTATTACTCGACCAGAAAAAAATATCCAAATATTTTCAAGAATCTAAGACCATCAGCACTAGAAGAATTTCTGCAGATGAATATAGTTGCTTCTACAATGTTCAACAACGACAAGGTTTTGGGTTTAGGATTAACTAGTAAGTCAGTTTCTTCTGTAATATTTATCAAATGACTTAAGATAATGTTATTTATTAACGCATTTTTATTCAGGCCGTTTCGATCCAACGAAAGTGAAAATAGTTGATTTAATAAGAAGTATAACACTTTTGCTTGATTTAGAACTAAATGATCACCCGATTCAAGTAAATGGATATACTGTATTGATAGATTTTGACGCAATATCTTGGCAACACATGATTCAGTTTACTCCATCAATGATACGATTAGCTGTTTCTTGCGTACAAGTAAGTATATATTTATTAAGTACAGATTAAATACATTATTGAAAATATACAGTAATATTATGTTTATTACTTGTCTAATTATGTAAATTCTTCTATAAATCGGAAGTCACTTTATTACAATTCAAAAATTTCTCTTGAAAGGGGTTAGATAGATGCCTGGCACGACTCTATTGCTAACGGAAAATTCTAATATACAGGAACAAAACACCACTAATTTCAGGTGGAGAGCACATATTTTAAATTACATTATTAAAAATATGACTAAACATTGCAGCCCGGTATTGTGATCTTAATGTCAAATTATGAAATCTATATTATCGTCGGTCGATGGTATAAACAAATTTTAACCCATATAAATGACAACAGTAAAACTTAGTTAAGGTCTTTCCACGGGTGATGTTTCCCTGCCATTCTTCGGTTTTGTCATTTTGCCTGTAAGACACCTGTTAAACATTTTTGCATAATATTCACAAATGTAAAAATAAGGAAATAATATTTAGAATGGCATAAAATTTAAAGGTTGACGTACAACCAAATAGGTTTATGATCAGATCTTCAAAACCAAATACAGTAGTAAGTCGCTAATGATTTGTATAATAAAATATAAATAAATTATAGTAATATTTTAAAATCAATAAAAATGTAAACCACAAGAGTACTAAATCCTACCGAGTGGATAGTCAGATGAAATACACTAGTGATTTTTAATCTATTTTCAGCCACAGCTCTCTAAGTTCTATAGACTTATAGGCCTATCCAACGCCTCCAATGTACCCAAACGTCCCCTTTCTTGAGTGAGACTTAGAAATATTCTTAGAAAAACTTCTGTACCACCCTCACCATTAACGTAAATTGTCAAAATCTGGAAACCATCAAATGCAATATTTCTTCTTACCCGTTTTTAACGGAGGAAAGGGAAACGTTGTAACACAAAAGATACATGATCCCTCGTATAAAAACCATAAAATATCTTAAAACAATAAATCAACGGACGATTCCTTCTATTAGTATATATTTTAAAGTGGAAAGAGAATAAATACAAAGCAAGAAGACAGAAAAATTAACCATTTACACGTTATAGTATTTTGAACAGTGTCCGAGATCTGAATGACCCCATAGTATCTGACATGGGTTATACAATTTTTTTTCAAACAAGGAATACATTTGTAATTCGAACAATATTTTAAAATTATAAATATAGTTACTTTCGCAATGTGGTACAATTGTATTTAATTGTATATTACATACAAGTTGTTTTGCTGAAAAATTGTGTTGATAGAAAAAAATTTTCTTTGCGGAAGTTATGGTAAGACGTTGATAACGTGATTTATATTATTGATTGATTAAAATTTTACAAATTTGTTTTAATTTACTTTTAGCAATCAATTCCGATTCGTTACAAGACTCTCTATCTTGTCAACTGCAATAATTATGTGAGACTACTTTATGCAATGTTTTCTCCGCTTCTACCTCAAAAAATGAGAGAACGAGTAAGCTAGTTATTGAATTTTCAATTAATATAAGATACAAAATATACAAAATTATCAAGGGTATTTACTGTATTTAAAAGGGGGATGCCTCCCGAAATAACTTTCAGTTTGAAATTGGCCATTATTTAAGTATTATAAACGTAAAAACAACCCGTAAAAACGCCACGTCAATAGCCCATTGGTGAAGTGAGAACTCAGGATCAACTACCATTATTCAGCAGTTTCATCCACTCGGCTATTGTTTTATTAGGGAAAGATTTTTACGAAACCATCATTAAAAAACACGAATTATTTAATGATGGTTAGTTATTTCATGGTTCTGACTTCGGTTGAATTAATTCTATATTAAATTATATAATTAAAGATTAAAAATTAACTGAAACATGTATAATATTTTGATTTGAAATCTCCATTTGGAGTTGTTTTCAAAATATTTTAAACATTTTTAACACATACAGCAATTGAAAAGTAGAATTAACGCAACCCCATGGAAAGTATTTACAATCCTACTTCAAATCGCAACTCCAAGTGAAGTTTAAATACTATTTGGAAGCTATTACTATATGATATATCATACATGAAAGCAACTACAATAAATAATATGCCCATAATTATGCGAATTAATTTCAAGCAACGTCATTTAAATATAGTGTAATGGAATAAAAAGCAAATAACTATTGTTTAACTGTTGAGCATCAAACACAAGACCGTGTTATTTATTATACACTTGGCACTTTTCCACTTCTATTAGTTGAAGATGCCGAGCAGACTAAATCCATAATATGGATTTAGTCTGCTCGGCATCTTCAACTAATAGAAGTGGAAAAGTGCCAAGTGTATAATAAATAACACGGTCTTGTGTTTGATGCTCAACATATAAGAAAACACGGTTTCAAGAATACCTATTGTTTAACTTTCAGATTCGTTTGTATGGTTCAGATTTCACAGAACTGCACAAAGAAATCGATCCCAAATATCTTCCTGCAGAATTTGGTGGCAAGTTATCCTCCTTTGATACTTCTGAATACAATCAACGATTGAGAGACAATGAAGAATTTTTTATAGAAAACGAAAAATACTGGACTGAGGAGAAGAATATTTAAGAACAATGAATATAAAACTGGAAGTTCTTTGTTACATACTTGATGTAATCATTATTATTTTATTGTAACGTCTTAGTTTGTAGAATTTACATAATAAATTACCTGACTATCTGCTGTGCATTTTCCATACACAGGAAATTTGAAAGAATTAAATAACTGCACTGTTCAATTACTACGGCACTAACTACTCTTAAATTTTCACTTTTTTTTCTTCTAGTAAAAAAGCCGACTTTTCAGATTTTTGAAGGTTTGGAATCGGTTGTTTCTCCCATGTGAATACTCTTGATGCAGTTTTTCGGATAGTTTAAAAAGATTTGTACCTAGAAATGTGTTTCTGAGTTATCTCCTTGTATAATACACGTTCTTTGATAGCCGCTAAATCCACGATTAGATAAAACGCTGTTACAGGCAAACGTTTCTACGATCTTCATGTGCTATAAAATCGTGCCATCTGATCGACCATGCTGACACCAGCTTTGTCTTCATTATCATTGATTATCGTTTCTGTTTACCTATTTTTGTATTCTTCTTCTCTCGAAAATCTCAACAGGGTCATGAACTGAACTCGTGGCATTTACGTTTTTATCTATTGATTTATAAATTCTTAACGTTGTCTTATCTTCATTGGTCAACACGATTGTGTTCATTATCCGTTCTTTATCCATGATTACTTTCACATTAGACGGCCCACGCCGATTGTATCGTACTATTCCAAGCATGCTAATTTTCGCCAAACGTAAGTAATATAATAACGAAAGAGATGTAAAAAAATTAACACATGTAATGTTTATACCTGAATTCACGTAATTATAGAGAAATTTTGTGATAATATGATAATATGCCGTGTCAGTGATGTTTATTCTGAACGTAACACATCTTTATCAGGGTGAGAAGAACGATTTAGAAAATATCTCTATTTCCCATCAGCTAGGGTACAGAACTTGGTATCCAATTTGTCGGGTTTATTTGGCATATATGAAATGAAAACGCAGCGTGATTTGCATCGAAACGGGTGTTCATCGACAAGAGCTCACTTGAATTGAAGCATTTTGTGCAAGATGTACTGCAAGATGCATTCGATTTAGCATTAAAAAATTTAGTTTTATAGTGTTATTTATTAAACATAAAGCTAAATAACGTTGAAAAGTTTCAAAATTTTTCGTTTATTCAGTCTTGAGATACAATGCAAAGGAGACCGCGAGATACATACGCATGTACACAAGCATTCATTGTAATCTATATATTAATTCTTTAAAAACTCTAAAGTATAATTCAAGTAAAATAAACTACTCTTCAAATCCGATTTCGAGTGAGTTATTTAAACAAAAAGGAACGAAAAGATGCTATACTTTTCGTTCCTTTTTGTCTAAATAACTCACTCGAAATCGGATTTAAAGAGTAGTTTATTTTACTTGTATTATACTTTAGAGTTTTTAAAGAATTAAGAAATTTAACCGATCCTATTGCTTTTTTAAATTTTTTGAATAATCTATATATTAATTCAGTAAGCCTTAAATACTGTCCAGATTTGTTTGAGAGAATGGCTGAAGATACTAGCATGGTTCAGATATCAAAATAAAGCGCTTGTCTTGTAGATGATGATGCGAAAATCGGATTTTAGAAAGACGTAATGATTCGGGAGTAGCGGAGTAGAAAATGTACAATTATGAGTCTTTACTTTTTAGTTTTTTAACCCTTTTTTTCTACCGTCTACATTGAAATTATAATTTTTTCATTATCACGCGTTATTTCCTATTTCGCGAGTTTCATTCGTAAAACCCAGCACAGGAAATTAGCACGTGGCAGGCCGTCACTACATTAGGGCGATCTAACATCATGCTGCCTGGGCAAATTACACTTTGTAGGCCCCAAGTGCAGTATTGACTTCAGACATTTTTCTTCAGTAGAATTGTTTTGAAAAAGTATTTTCTTATAAATGATTGGTTTGGGGCCAGTGGTAATTGACCTTTTTCTCCCCATAAAATAGGGCACCACTGCGTCATCGTTTGTCCGGTGCCCTGCCAATTAAAGTTAGTCGGATTTAACAATGCTAAGCTTCCATCCTATGACTCGTATATAATACTGAAAGAAATTTGATGGTACAGTACCTCAAGCGAATTACCAGCAGTCATAATTGCTGTACTGAAAATTTTTGTGTAAAACTCCAAGTTTTAAACTGGGTCATTAGTCTTATTTTAATATCTATAGAATATTAATATAAAATATTATAACAGGAGCAGAAACCTCAGAAACTAATCGTGACATTCAATGCTGAATTTTTATTTTTTACGCCTTAAGCTAACAAAAGATTGAAGCCCTTCCACAAATTTTTAACTGTTTAAAAAAATATACGTATGTCTATTTACACAGATTATAACTACATAGAAAAGTCTTCATTAAACGAGCATAATGCATTCTATTCAGTTCATTGAAAGATCAAACTCTACCAATATGATGTTATTCTGTGTACAAATGTACTTTCTATCTCAGTTTTTGACATACATACATTTTGACTTACGACAACTTAACCTGTTTATAAGACAGCGCCTGTATTTTTTATCTTTAAAAGTATTTGATTTCAACAATAATCTTACATAATTGTGTTATTATTAATTTTCCAAAACACGAAGATTTCTTTAATTTGATGGTTACACACGAGAATATTTTGATTAAAAAAAACAATAACAAGAGAAGCAAACACATTGTAGTAAAATAATAGTTACACCTAGTATATAACAAAAGTCTTCCAGTTTTATGTTCGATATTTTTAAATATTCTTCTCTTCAGTCAAATATTTTTCATTTTCTATAAAAGGTTCTTCGTTGTCTCTTAATCGCTGATTGAATTCAGAAGCATCAAACAAAGGTAACTTGCCACCAAATTCTACAGGAAGGTATTTTGGATCGATTTCTTTGTGGAGTTCTGTGAAATCTGAACCATACAAACGAATCTGAAAATCAAACAATAGTTATTTGCTTTTCATTCTATTAAACCATATTTGAATAAAGTTGTTTGAAATAATTTGCATAATTATGAGCGTATTTTTTTACTATAGAAGCTTTTTCACGTGTTATACCAGTTGTTTACAAACCGTACTTGGACTTCACTTGAAATCGCAAAACCAAGTCGCGTAAATTCTATTTTATAATTATTGTTATGTGTTAAAAAATGTTTAAAACAGTTTCAAAATTATTCCTAAATAAAGATTGCAAACCAAAGATTAATCAATCTTGTGCCTTTTCGATTTCAATTTTAGGTAAAGTAAATTCTATTGAAAAAAATATACAGTGGTCTTCAGATAAGGTATCTTTGATTTCAGCAAATTAAGTGAAATAAATCTTGCAATTAAAAATAATTACTTTTGTCGTAATTATGTACTATTTTAAAAATTTTCAATCGATAAATAAATGCACGAATGTTAATCGATAATGTGTCGAAAAATATAATATTTTCTTTCGTGCGTATATGTTTACTTTGGAGTTACTTCTTTTGTTCTGTCAAAGAAATACACGTCAAATCTTCCTGCTACACGCTCTTATATAAAAATTTCTGAATTCATACAATAGACGTTTGTATCATTTTTGAGAGTTTATGTATTCGTCATTACATCGGACATCACTCAATCTGAATCTGGTGAACGTTTTGGGTGTCTTTTATATAAATAAATAATTTATAATGTCCATATAATACAACAAGGAAATTTCAAACATCTGGCATAAAGTTCCAAATGTTTGATATTCTGCGTTACAGACTGGCGCATATGTGTGTCCTGTTGAGAAAAATTAAATTATTCGACAAATAGACATACGATTAATTTAGTAGTAAGTAGATTACGTACGAACTACAATTTGCAATATGCTTGCCTTCAGAAAAAAACAAATTCTGTTAAGGATCATAAAATTTATCAAAAATACGTTCTCTGATAGCTGCTGAAATTCCTTTCATTGTGTTTCTGAGTTTCGAAAGAATCTTCACGTATTCGCTGAATGCACATAAAGTTTATCTTTAGTTGCACCTCCATATAACAAAGTGTTAGCAGCTAAACATTCGATACCATCTCCAGCCTTTTCTGATGCATCCTGAGCTATCAATCTGGGAGCCTATACTTAAGTCACCAAATGTTTTTCATGTGTTACAGTGTGCGCAGATTATGCCTTTATCACACTCTTGTTTAATGGAGAGATAACAGCATGTTTCTATCAAAGTGATTACTGTATTATATTTTCGCAAGAAATTACATATGCACCATCTAAAAAACCATCCCTAATTTTATATTTTATAAAAAGATTTCATAATATACTTACTCGCTTTTTTAGTTTTTCAGGTAAAAGCGGAGAAACATTGCGTAAATTACTCTCATATATTTATTGCAGTTGAAAAAATGAATGGTCTTGTAGCAAATCGGAATTGATTGCTAAAAGTAAATTAAAATAAAGTTTCAAAATATTCATAATTCATTAACATTACAATCAAATACAATTAAAGGGATTGTAATTGATATAGGCTTTATTAATGGAAGTGTATTTCTATTAATAAAGCCTACATTAATGAGTTCATTGTGTGATAAATTATTCAAATCAAGCTAAGAAGTTTCGAATTTTAAAAAATCCAACATTCATTTTGTTTTTTTTTTCTTAAAGAAAATAAGCGAAAATTTTATAAATTTAACACAATTGTCTATTAACACTATTACTGGATTTATATTTAACACACTATTACTGGATTAATTCATTTTTGGTTTTACGTCACAATAGTTCGCCGTATTTTATTTCTTTTTTGTATAATACTGTATAATTGTTTATATAACTAGGCAAGTAATAAACCTAACATTACTCTATATCTTCGATTATATATTTACTACACTTGTAATTTATAAAATTGGTACTTACATATGTGCAAGCAATACCTAATTTTACTAATCCAGGAGTAAACTGAATCATGTGTTTCCAGGAAAATGTATTAAAATCTATTAATCCAATGAATCCATTTACTTAAATTGGATGATCGTTTAGTTCTAAATCAAACAAAATCGTTATACTTCTTATTAAATCAATTATTTTCACTTTCGTTGGATCGCAACGACCTGAATAAAAATGCGTTTAAAAATAACATTATCCTAAGTCATTTGATAAATATTACAGAAGAAACTGACTTACTAGTTAATGCTATACCGAAAACCTTGTCGTTATCCATCTTTTTAGTTGCAAAAAAATTCATCTGTAAAAATTCTTCTAGTGCTGATGGTCTTAGATTCTTGAAAACAATTGGATATTTCTTCCTGGTTAGGTAATTCTTTAACAACTTCAATGCTCTTTCTCTGTCGAATTTTCTCGCTCGTAGAAAACTCAGAAGAAATATGTCGTCAGTTCTGCAGTTTAGGTCTTCTTGCTCTTTTGTTCGGGTAAAATAAGATAAAATTACATTTTTTTAAATTAATAATATAAAGCCAATAAATTAATTTTAATATACTACATATGTTTATATAAATTTATAAAGATATTTTTCCGTGAAAATGCGTTTGGAAAACATCGAAAGAAGATATGATTACTTACAGGGTGTAACGAAACTCTGACCCAATATTTTACTGAGAGTTAGCAAAAGCTTGCTCATAATGAAGCAAAGTTTAATTTTTCCATGCCATATATTTCCATATGGTATTTTCCATGCCATGCCATGCCATTCTAATATTTCCATGCCATGCCATATGGTATTTTCCATGCCATGCCATATGGTATTTTCAATGCCATGCCATACCATTCCTAATATTTCCATGCCATGCCATTTAACAGTTTAATTATGTGGCAAAATAAAAAAGTGCATGCAAAATTGCATTTGTAATATTATACGATATGTCAAATGCTTGAGCTATGAGCTCAGTAGTGGCGTACACATAAGGTGATCCAACTAGCCCTTGGTACTGTACCTTCCAAATGGAAGAAAATAACATATAAATTTTCTGAAAATATTTTTCTTCATTAAAATTTTTATATATATATAAGTCACGACACAATATATATAAATATTGTGTCGTGACTTCTATTTCTACAACTCTTGTAGATTACGGTCACATAGAGCAAAAGTTTTATTGAATTCGCATCAAGAACTTTTTTATCCATTCGACACAGTTAAAACTAAATTTGTGTGCGCCACTGGAGCTGAGCCATGTGCTGCTCTGCTGGACTCCAGCTGAGAGCTGATCTGACAATATAAATCCTGAACTGAAACTCAGCTTATTTGGCAGAACTCTATTTACTTGTGTCATTTATGGTTAACTAATAGTTTGAAAATTATGTACACTAAATTTTCTTGCATTTGTTTTATTAGTTTTACTATACAGAAATATTTACAAAATTTCTCATAAATCCAAGACATTATCCATATACAAGCAATTTTAGTCTGTGTACTTTCATCAGGATCCATGTCAATTTCCCGCGGTCACTTCACGGGAGAATTTGTCGCTCGCGTTTTTTGTACCCTCCAACGCCATGAAAATTCTCTCCCTCTTGATATGGGATGTACAGTACATACACGTTTGTTTGTGTGTAGACCCATTGGCAAGGTAGTTGTTATCTGCCAGTTCGCCCGGTTTCGGGCTGTTTTTTGTACATACGGTTGTTCTCTTTTGTTCCCTTCCAAGGCATGGAGGATTTGTCTGTCTTTCCCCCAATCGGGATGTACTGTACATTCGCGCGTATATGTTTATTGAGCGCCAGGGTAAGTCAGCCGTAATGGGGTTCCGACTCCCTCAAAACAAAGGCAGTTATTCTGTATACCACTGTATTTTGGCTATTTGTATTTTTGTGTGTTTAATAAATGGCACTCTGAGATGTCATATTTCATACTTTCCTGCCTACCTTTCTATTCTATTCACTGTTCTCACTATAACTGTCAACTATAACTCTTGATCTTTCTTTCTCCAAGGCTATACCTTTTGGTGGAGGCCTTCTAAACCTTTACTAAATCTAAATGTAAATGTGTACTTTCATGACCTTGATTCGTTCTTTGATTTACTATAGTAATTTTGTAACTTGGACACCAACTATATAGTGTATTCACTCGGACACATGGCAAATTTCATCACTAATTTTTATTCAGTTGATACGCGTATTAAGTGCTTGTACACGTTTCGGGCTGTTGACGCCCCTCTTCAGCCAACTAAAATACAAGTATACGGTTACAAACTGAAATATATAAATAAAAGGTTATGCTGTATAAAACATACTTTCAAATCACAGATCTTTGTAAACATAAAACTGTTTTAAACTTCTCTATACATTAATCAATTCTTGTTATCTGATGGAGAATTATACATTAAGTATCGTGTTTTAATCAATTTCCGATGACAATTCCATAAATCTACAACATACCTAGTCAATGTTTTTACATCGAAGCCAGAGATTCTATTGTACAAACAAATTCTTATTTAATTTTACACCTTTTTTAAAAATATTACTAATTTTAATGCGTATGACTGTGTTCATTTACATAGTGATGTGGTAGATGGAGCACCTTGTGGCAAAACTTATGTTAAAAAGACATTAATTTTTTTATTTTTTTATTTTACATAGAGATATTTTACTTAATTTCTATTCATAATATGCCGAGTCAATTTTCGTTTATTTTTATACTAAAGTTTTTATTTATACATTTTTTACTTTTCATGATCTCTATGCTTTTTTTAAGCTTACTTTTATATGTTTCTTCTTCTTTATGAAGGATTTCCACATTATCTTTATCTATATTGCAACCGTTCAGAGTACAATGGTCAGGAAAGGCGGAATTTATTCTATGATATTTTAGGTCAGCTATATGTTCCTTTAATCTGACTCCCGGCTTTCTTTTTGTTTCTCCTATGTAGTATTTATTATTATTACAAGTACAAGGAATTTTATATACTACGTTTTTAGTTTCAGTTGGTTTGCTTGTTGTTTTTTCAATGGGTTGAGGTGTTTTAATCTATTAGACAGTTTTTGGTATGACGGCGCAAGTTTAAAGTCCATTTGTTTTATTTCGTGTTGAATTCTTCGTATAGACCTTTGATGTATGAAAAAGCAGTATACTTCACATTATTTGCTTGTTTATTGTTGTGTGGTATTTTTGGAGTATTTAATTTAAGTTCCCACTTATTTAGTAGTCGTTGCGGATAGCCCACTAAAAGAAATTTCTTTTTTAATTCAGCCAGGTCCTTATTTATATATATCTTTTCACTTGTTCTATGTTTAATCTTAGAATATTCCATTTTAAATATATTATATTTGATATGTAATGGCATATTAGATTGATATTTTATTGTTATGTTTCCCGAACTTGGCTTCTTGAATGTTCTAAATTCCAAACTCTGTTTTAATCTTTTTATTGTGATATCCAAATAGTTAATTTCTTGACTGGTTTAATCTTCTACTTCTATTTTAAATTTTATTGCTTCGTGTATGTTATTAATCTGTTTTTTGATTTCTTCTATTGCAATTTCTGCTTCATTATATATTAATAGAATATCATCGACGTATCTTTTATAGAATTTTACACCCCGTATGCTACTAATTCTGTTATCTATATCAATCACGATTAGTTCCGCTAATTTTGGTCCTATTACTGATCCCATGCTTATTCCATTTGTCTGTGTATAATAATCTCTTTCGTATATTACTACATACTCTTTTATATATTATATATATATTTAATAAATATTACTATAGTAATGTTATTTTGTAGTATCTGCATTTTTATTATTTCTTTTACTTCTTCAGCATATTAAGGTTGTATTAAAGTTAATTTTATAATTTGAATTCTTGATAATACAATAGCCTTATACATAATTTTGTAAAGAGTATTCATTTCTTTGTACTCAATTAGCATTATGTTTAGAAAATATTAGGAAAATAGGTTTCAGGAAGCAATATAAATTTTGAAGCAGATTTGTTATTTTTGTGGATTCGCCTTGTTCTGATTTATTATTAAACAGGGGCAAACAACAGCTTATCAATATATTTTTTTCCAAACGTAAAAATTACTACTCCTTCTACTCCTTTCATACAAAACAAACACGAAGCTAGTCTGAACAGGGACGTACAGTACTCTGGTGGCAGTTGTGACTGTCTTTTAGGCGGCAATGGCAGATGAGTTGAAGGCATAATATTTAAGTGTATATCGCTTAACAGATCATAAATATCGATAGAGGCTAAAGACCTATGTATTGCAGATTACAGAGTTATCGCCGTTCCATCTCCAGTTGCGTCTACTTCCAAAGATCGAAATGGTACTGTAAACGTCAAAATTCTCTCAACTTTCGTACGTAATATAGAAAAATAGCAAAATCTATTCGATATGCGAAAGTAGAAAAACAGGAAATAAATCAGCTGTTTGCATCAATTACATGTTCAAAACGCCTGACAATGCAATCCATTTTTATCACGTGTTCAAAACGTCTTACAGCATTGTAAGGCGTTTTGAACATGTGATTGATGCAAATTGATTGTACAATGAATAAATGTTATGAATAAAACTCTTTTGCGTGTTTCCATTTTGTTTTTCTTGTTCTTCATGCGCCATTTTTTCAACTAGTGGGTAAAATTTTAACTAATTTTGTTTTTTTTCATTTCCTTTTTCCCATGGTCCATATAACATATATACCAAGTTTCATCAAAATAGGTTCACGAGAACGGGCTCTAGACAGGTCTGAGTAGGGCAACTTTAATTATAACCACACTGTATTATTCCCATAATAGCAAAAAATTACAACAATTTTTAACTTATAAAATATCTACAGTGTATAAATTCTGCTTGGCGCATTACGAGAATTTTGACGCATAATTTCATTTGTTATAACATCAACACAATTTAATACCATGTATATTAATGAGATATTATATGCTTGGTATGCCTCATCATGAAGAAGCTTTCCAGTCAGAAAAAAACTCTGTATTGTGTACCTGTTGATGAAAAATTTTTCTGTTGAGTAAACAGCATTAGATGTTGCTGTTGGGCGTTTGAGTCTAACAAGATTAAAAAATAATGAACCTTTCGGCGTAAATCGGTAACATATGTTACCGATTTTACGCCAAACTAGTTTGGCGGGATTAAATCGAATTTTGCCGGTAACATATACATTACATTACATTAATATTATATAGTCTTGCCCCACACTCATCTATAGCGTTTAGAAAAATTAGCGTGTCAGGCCAAACTAGTTTAGAATTATTAAAGTATATTAATGGTTAAATATATTAATAATTAATTTAAGTTCATCATAAAACAGAAATAAGTTCGTTTTTAATTTTAGTTTGATTTTAAAAGTTATTTTTATTATTTCGTTTAAATTTTTCAAAATATTTTTCGAAAGTTAATTACCTTTAAAAGTGCATGGCTTAATAATAATAATAATAATAATAATAATAATAATAATAATAACTCTCCCGTGGTCACCACCTAATCGTGGTGGGAGAGCCCAGTAATTTTACTGATCCATAGAGCAATGCAGGCTGGAGCACAAGCTCCTGGTAGGGACACCCATGCCAGTAAGGTCTATGGGGAGAAATGAAGCTAAGAGTGACCACGCCCACATTCTGTGAAGATATTCATCATGGTAATAACTAGATCAAAGTGTGATACCAGCTCAGACGTCGCCCGGGTTAACAAGGTCCGCGTTCGTGGGTTAGGCAGAGGCTCACGTTCGAAAAATAGGTCACAGTCTCCCTTGGTTACCGGTGGCGAAAGCAGCACCGGCCCAAGCATGGCTACTGCAATGCCCTCAACAGATGTGAGGAACCAACCCAGCCTTGGTGTTTCTGTGGCAATGCATCCACAGACCACAAAGGCTGGAAAACCACGCCAACGGATGAAATGGACAGTAGAAATGAACGAGTTTATCATCCGTACTTATTACACCATCACAAAACTCGAAACAAACATGACAGCATACAGACAACAACTACACCATAGATTCACACAACAGTATCCTCATCTCACTGTCACCGAACAAAGGGTTGTTGATCAAAAAAGAACAATTATACACAACAACCTTATTCCACAAACAACACTTGAACTTATCAAACAACAGGTTGCTGATCAAATACATCAACAGACAGAAACATCTAACATTAATGAAGATCATGTAACCTGTCAGGATAATCCAGCAACAAGCATTGATAATAACACACATACAACAATTACCACTAATGATACTACAGACACTTCCTCATCCATCACTGATAACATAGACATAGATTTAGTTAATACGCTCTCACTTATATTTCAGGAAACACTCACTAAATATACAGGCACAGATCCCACACAACGACCACGAATACCAAAAATCAACACATCAAAAGAAGTAGGAAAAACACTAAATTACGTAAACACCACTTACTACCACACTACATTCATTCAATTTCTACACTCGCAGACATTCATACATTAGTTTATGCTGGGGCAGTCACAGTAGTGACACACCATGGACTGAAATTACAATCACAGACAAATACACAGAAAACAAAATTCTATCACAAGCCTGCCTGGCAGAGAAGAATAGAAATACAAATAAATGACATTAGACAGCAATTAGGCAGGCTGACACAATACGCTAAAAGCAACATAACACCCAAATTAAAGAAACAGCTCAAAAACATTTTCAAGAAAATAAAAACACACACAAAACATGAACATCACAACACACGCATTACAGAATACATTGATACACTAAAACAAAAACTTGCTGCCAAAGCACGTAGACTCAAACGATACAAAACATGTACACTACGAAAACAACAAAATAAATTATTTACAAACAATGAAAAACTCTTTTACAGACAAATTAATAACAAAGCAAACACTGATACACAGCACAGTGGCACACCAACAGAAGAAGAACTCACAACATATTGGTCTTCTCTTTGGTCCAGTGCTGTCACGCACAATGCTGATGCAGGCTGGATCGAGGAAAAGAACAGAAACTTGCACAACATACCAACTATGCCCTGTGTTGAAATAAACATACATGATTTCCAATACACTGTTAACAAAACACACAACTGGAAGACACCTGGTGTAGACAACATTCACAATTTCTGGTACAAAAAGTTTACATCACTGCACCAGGAACTAGCTAAACATCTAACACACATCATCATCAATCTACAAGACATGCCAAATTTTCTTACTCAGGGCATCACCTACATGAAACCTAAAAACAACAATACCACAGACCCCACACAATACAGACCAATTACATGTCTTCCAACACTCTACAAATTATTGACATCCTGTATTGCAAACAAAATATACAAACATGTTGAAGAACACGACATTCTTAACGGAACAACAAAAAGGTTGTCGTAGAAACCACAGGGGATGCAAAGAACAGTTACTCATAGATTCAGTCATTCTACGGCAAGCACACAAACAACACAGAAACATACACATGGCATATATAGACTACAGAAAAGCATTCGACAGTGTTCCACACAGTTGGCTGCTACATATTCTACACATGTACAAAATACATCCATCACTCATTGCATTCTTTCAAAACACTATGCAGCACTGGAGAACAACACTACATCTCAGGGTTAGTAACACTTCCATACAAACAAACCAAATTTTTATTAGGGGAGGAATTTTTCAAGGAAATTCCTTGAGTCCTCTCTGGTTCTGCTTAGCCCTGAATCCATTATCCAACATGTTAAACAACACGCAATATGGTTACAATATCAGACACGAAAAAACAACACAGTTTACACTGTCACATCTCATGTACATGGATGACATAAAACTTTATGCATCCACACAAAAACAACTTCATAAACTCCTACAAATCACACATTCATACACCAAGGACATACAAATGAAATTTGGCCTAGATAAATGCAAAACACTTCACATAGAAAAAGGAATCCTGAAGAAAAAAGATTTTGCACTTGGAAATGGAGACATTATTGAATCCATGGAAGAAGGTGAGCTCTACAAGTATTTAGGATTCCAACAGGCCAAACTAACAGAACATGCACAAATAAAGCAAAGACTGATTAAAGAATATCAAAGTAGGTTAAATGCTATTCTCATAACACAGTTAAATGCAAAACACACAGTTAAAGCAATAAACACATATGTCATCCCAGTACTCACATATTCTTTTGGAGTTATACATTGGACTCACACAGATCTCGAGCAACTCCAAAGGAAAACAAGAACAACACTTACTAAGCATAAACAACATCATCCTAAATCTGCCACAGAAAGATTAACCCTTCCACGTAAAGATGGCGGACGTGGCCTGATTGACATAGTTAACTTTCACTACAAACAAATACAGTCACTGCGAAAGTTTTTCTACAAAAAACAAGAAACATCACAATTACATAAAGCAGTAACTCTAGCAGACTCGAATAACACACCATTAAACTTACACTCACATCATATGGACACAACACAACATATAAAAAGCATAGACACCATTAAGCAATCGTGGGCTCGAAAGGCACTCCATGGCAAGCATCCTTACGATCTGGCCCAGGATTTTGTTGACAAAACTGCGTCAAACAGCTGGTTAGCTCGGGGATGTTTCTTTGGAGAGACGGAAGGATTCATGATTGCCATACAGGATCAGGTCATAAATACTAAAAACTACAGAAAACACATACTCAAAGATGCAACACTCACAAATGACACATGCAGAAAATGTCACATCATGCCAGAAACTATACAACACATCACCTCTGGTTGCAAGCTCTTGGCACAGACAGATTATTTACACAGACATAACCAAGTAGCAAATATAATACACCAAGAGCTTGCAAAGAAACACAAATTAGCAGACATCCACGAACCATACTACAAATACATTCCACAAACAGTATTGGAAAACAACATGCACAAAATGTACTACGACAGAGCCATAATCACAGATAAAACAATTTACCACAACAGACCAGACATCACACTCATTGACAAACACAATAAAATCACATACATTATAGACATATCTATTCCAAACACTCACAATATACAAAACGCATACACTGAAAAAATTAGCAAGTACACAGAACTCGCCCAGGAAATAAGGCATCTGTGGAGGATGGATAGGGTGCTTATTGTACCTGTTGTTCTCTCCTCTACAGGTGTCATACCACACACACTACACAAAAGCCTGGGCACATTACAATTGAATAGAAACACATACATCACACTACAGAAGGCCACTATATTGAATACATGTCATATTGTGAGAAAATTCCTGAATACAGACACACACACTGATACACTTCTTTAATTTCTGTTTTGGTTACTATGCCTTGACTTTGGTCCGGCATAGTACACAGCCACCGGTGTTAACCGAGTATATCTCACTTAACCCAACATAATAATAATAATAACCCATGTACATGGATGACATAAAACTTTATGCATCCACACAAAAACAACTTCATCAACTCCTACAAATCACACATTCATACACCAAGGACATACAAATGGAATTTGGCCTAGATAAATGCAAAACACTTCACATAGAAAAACGAATCCTGAAGAAAAAAGATTTTGCACTTGGAAATGGAGACATTATTGAATCCATGGAAGAGGGCGAGTTCTACAAGTATTTAGGATTCCAACAGGCCAAACTAACAGAACATACACAAATAAAGCAAAGATTAATTAATGAATACCAAAGTAGGTTAAATGCTATTCTCAGAACACAATTAAATGCAAAACACACAGTTAAAGCAATAAACACATATGTCATCCCAGTACTCACATATTCTTTTGGAGTTATACATTGGACTCACACAGATCTCGAGCAACTCCAAAGGAAAACAAGAACTACGCTTACTAAGCATAAACAACATCATCCTAAATCTGCCACAGAAAGATTAACCCTTCCACGTAAAGATGGAGGACGTGGCCTGATTGACATAGTTAACCTTCACTACAAACAAATACAGTCACTGCGAGAGTTTTTCTACAAAAAACAAGAAACATCACAATTACATAAAGCAGTAACTCTAGCAGACTCAAATAACACACCATTAAACTTACACTCGCATCATATGGACACAACACAACATATAAAAAGCATAGACACCATTAAGCAATCGTGGGCTCGAAAGGCACTCCATGGCAGGCATCCTTACGATCTGGCCCAGGATTTTGTTGACAAAACTGCGTCAAACAGCTGGTTAGCTCGGGGATGCCTCTTTGGGGAGACGGAAGGATTCATGATTGCCATACAGGATCAGGTCATACATACTAAAAACTACAGAAAACACATACTCAAAGATACAACACTCACAAATGACACATGCAGAAAATGTCACATCATGCCAGAAACTATACAACACATCACCTCTGGTTGCAAGCTCTTGGCACAGACAGATTATTTACACAGACATAACCAAGTAGCAAATATAATACACCAAGAGCTTGCAAAGAAACACAAATTAGTAGACATCCACGAACCATACTACAAATACATTCCACAGACAGTATTGGAAAACAACACGCACAAAATGTACTACGACAGAGCCATAATCACAGATAAAACAATTTACCACAACAGACCAGACATCACACTCATTGACAAACACAATAAAATCACATACATTATAGACATATCCATTCCAAATACTCACAATATACAAAACGCATGCACTGAAAAAATTAGCAAGTACACAGAACTCGCCCAGGAAATAAGGCATCTGTGGAGGATGGATAGGGTGCTTATTGTACCTGTTGTTCTCTCCTCTACAGGTGTCATACCACACACACTACACAAAAGCCTAGGCACATTAGAATTGAATAGAAACACATATATCACTCTACAGAAGGCCACTATATTGAATACATGTCATATTGTGAGAAAATTCCTGAATACAGACACACACACTGATACACTTTTTTAATTTCTGTTTTGGTTACTATGCCTTGACTTTGGTCCGGCATAGTACACAGCCACCGGTGTTAACCGAGTATATCTAACTTAACCCAACATAATAATAATAACTCTCCCGTGGTCACTACCTGGTCGTGGTGGGAGAGCCCAGTAATTTTACTGATCCATAGGGCAATGCAGGCTGGAGCACAAGCTCCTGGTAGGGACACCCATGCCAGTAAGGTCTATGGGGAGAAATTAAGCTAAGAGTGACCACACCCACATTCTGTGGTCATATTTATTATGGTAATAACTAGATCAAGGTGTGATACCGGCTCGGACGTCGCTCGGGTTAACAAGGTCCGCGTTCGTGGGTTAAACAGAGGCTCACGTTCGAAAAATAGGCCACAGTCTCCCTTGGCTACCGGTGGCGAAAGCAGCACCGGCCCAAGCATGGTTACTGCAATGCCCTCAACAGATGTGAGGAACCAACCCAGCCTTGGTGTTTCTGTGGCAATGCATCACAGACCACAAAGGCTGGAAAACCACGCGAACGGATGAAATGGACAGTAGAAATGAACGAGTTTATCATCCGTACTTACTACACAATCACAAAACTCGAAACAAACATGACAGCATACAGACAACAACTACACCATAGATTCACACAACAGTATCCTCATCTCACTGTCACCAAACAAAGGGTTGTTGATCAAAAAAGAACAATTATACACAACAACCTTATTCCACAAACAACACTTGAACTTATCAAACAACAGGTTGCTGATAAAATACATCAACAGACAGAAACATCTAACATTAATGAAGATCATTTAACCTGTCAGGATAATCCAGCAACAAGCATTGATAATAACACACATACAACAATTACCACTAATGATACTACAGACACTTCCTCATCCATCACTGATAACATAGACATAGATTTAGTTAATACGCTCTCACTTATATTTCAGGAAACACTCACTAAATATACAGGCACAGATCCCACACAACGACCACGAATACCAAAAATCAACACATCAAAAGAAGTAGGAAAAACACTAAATTACGTAAACACCACTTACTACCACACTACATTCATTCAATTTCTACACTCGCAGACATTCATAAATTAGTTTATGCTGGGGCAGTCACAGTAGTGACACACCATGGACTGAAATTACAATCACAGACAAATACACAGAAAACAAAATTCTATCACAAGCCTGCCTGGCAGAGAAGAATAAAAATACAAATAAATGACATTAGACAGCAATTAGGCAGGCTGACACAATACGCTAAAAGCAACATAACACCCAAATTAAGGAAACAGCTCAAAAACATTTTCAAGAAAATAAAAACACACACAAAACATGAACATCACAACACACGCATTACAGAATACATTGATACACTAAAACAAAAACTTGCTGCCAAAGCACGTAGACTCAAACGATACAAAACATGTACACTACGAAAACAACAAAATAAATTATTTTCAAACAATGAAAAACTCTTTTTCAGACAAATTAATAACAAAGCAAACACTGATACACAGCACAGTGGCACACCAACAGAAGAAGAACTCATAACATATTGGTCTTCTCTTTGGTCCAGTGCTGTCACGCACAATGCTGATGCAGGCTGGATCGAGGAGGAGAACAGAAACTTACACAACATACCAACTATGCACTGTGCAACTATGCACTGTGCAACTATGCAACTATGCACTGTGCTGAAATAAACATACATGATTTCCAATACACTGTTAACAGAGCACACAACTGGAAGACACCTGGTGTAGACAACATTCACGATTTCTGGTACAAAAAGTTTACATCACTGCACCAGGAACTAGCTAAACATCTAACACACACCATCATCAATCCACAAGACATGACAAATTTTCTTACTCAGGGCGTCACCTACATGAAACCTAAAAACAACAATACCATAGACCCCCACACAATACAGACCGATTACATGTCTTCTAACACTCTACAAATTATTGACATCCTGTATCGCAAACAAAATATACAAACATATTGAAGAACACGACATTCTAACGGAACAACAAAAAGGTTGCCGTAGAAATCACAGGGGATGCAAAGAACAGTTACTCATAAATTCAGTCATTCTACGGCAAGCACACAAACAACACAGAAACATACACATGGCATATATAGACTACAGAAAAGCATTCGACAGTGTTCCACACAGTTGGCTGCTACATATCCTACACATGTACAAAATACATCCATCACTCATTGCATTCTTTCAAAACACTATGCAGCACTGGAGAACAACACTACATCTCAGGGTTAGTAACACTTCCATACAAACAAACCAAATTTTTATTAGGCGAGGAATTTTTCAAGGAGATTCCTTGAGTCCTCTCTGGTTCTGCTTAGCCCTGAACCCATTATCCAACATGTTAAACAACACACAATATGGTTACAATATCAGACACGAAAAAACAACACAGTTTACACTGTCACATCTCATGTACATGGATGACATAAAACTTTATGCAACCACACAAAAACAACTTCATCAACTCCTACAAATCACACATTCATACACCAAGGACATACAAATGGAATTTGGCCTAGATAAATGCAAAACACTTCACATAGAAAAACGAATCCTGAAGAAAAAAGATTTTGCACTTGGAAATGGAGACATTATTGAATCCATGGAAGAGGGCGAGTTCTACAAGTATTTAGGATTCCAACAGGCCAAACTAACAGAACATACACAAATAAAGCAAAGATTAATTAATGAATACCAAAGTAGGTTAAATGCTATTCTCAGAACACAATTAAATGCAAAACACACAGTTAAAGCAATAAACACATATGTCATCCCAGTACTCACATATTCTTTTGGAGTTATACATTGGACTCACACAGATCTCGAGCAACTCCAAAGGAAAACAAGAACTACGCTTACTAAGCATAAACAACATCATCCTAAATCTGCCACAGAAAGATTAACCCTTCCACGTAAAGATGGAGGACGTGGCCTGATTGACATAGTTAACCTTCACTACAAACAAATACAGTCACTGCGAGAGTTTTTCTACAAAAAACAAGAAACATCACAATTACATAAAGCAGTAACTCTAGCAGACTCGAATAACACACCATTAAACTTACACTCACATCATATGGACACAACACAACATATAAAAAGCATAGACACCATTAAGCAATCGTGGGCTCGAAAGGCACTCCATGGCAGGCATCCTTATGATCTGGCCCAGGATTTTGTTGACAAAACTGCGTCAAACAGCTGGTTAGCACGGGGATGCCTCTTTGGGGAGACGGAAAAATTCATGATCGCCATACAGGATCAGGTCATAATTACTAAAAACTACAGAAAACACATACTCAAAGATACAACACTCACAAATGACACATGCAGAAAATGTCACATCATGCCAGAAACTATACAACACATCACCTCTGGTTGCAAGCTCTTGGCACAGACAGATTATTTACACAGACATAATCAAGTAGCAAATATAATACACCAAGAGCTTGCAAAGAAACACAAATTAGTAGACATCCACGAACCATACTACAAATACATTCCACAGACAGTATTGGAAAACAACACGCACAAAATGTACTACGACAGAGCCATAATCACAGATAAAACAATTTACCACAACAGACCAGACATCACACTCATTGACAAACACAATAAAATCACATACATTATAGACATATCCATTCCAAATACTCACAATATACAAAACGCATGCACTGAAAAAATTAGCAAGTACACAGAACTCGCCCAGGAAATAAGGCATCTGTGGAGGATGGATAGGGTGCTTATTGTACCTGTTGTTCTCTCCTCTACAGGTGTCATACCACACACACTACACAAAAGCCTAGGCACATTAGAATTGAATAGAAACACATATATCACTCTACAGAAGGCCACTATATTGAATACATGTCATATTGTGAGAAAATTCCTGAATACAGACACACACACTGATACACTTTTTTAATTTCTGTTTTGGTTACTATGCCTTGACTTTGGTCCGGCATAGTACACAGCCACCGGTGTTAACCGAGTATATCTAACTTAACCCAACATAATAATAATAACTCTCCCGTGGTCACTACCTGGTCGTGGTGGGAGAGCCCAGTAATTTTACTGATCCATAGGGCAATGCAGGCTGGAGCACAAGCTCCTGGTAGGGACACCCATGCCAGTAAGGTCTATGGGGAGAAATTAAGCTAAGAGTGACCACACCCACATTCTGTGGTCATATTTATTATGGTAATAACTAGATCAAGGTGTGATACCGGCTCGGACGTCACTCGGGTTAACAAGGTCCGCGTTCGTGGGTTAAACAGAGGCTCACGTTCGAAAAATAGGCCACAGTCTCCCTTGGCTACCGGTGGCGAAAGCAGCACCGGCCCAAGCATGGTTACTGCAATGCCCTCAACAGATGTGAGGAACCAACCCAGCCTTGGTGTTTCTGTGGCAATGCATCACAGACCACAAAGGCTGGAAAACCACGCGAACGGATGAAATGGACAGTAGAAATGAACGAGTTTATCATCCGTACTTACTACACAATCACAAAACTCGAAACAAACATGACAGCATACAGACAACAACTACACCATAGATTCACACAACAGTATCCTCATCTCACTGTCACCAAACAAAGGGTTGTTGATCAAAAAAGAACAATTATACACAACAACCTTATTCCACAAACAACACTTGAACTTATCAAACAACAGGTTGCTGATAAAATACATCAACAGACAGAAACATCTAACATTAATGAAGATCATTTAACCTGTCAGGATAATCCAGCAACAAGCATTGATAATAACACACATACAACAATTACCACTAATGATACTACAGACACTTCCTCATCCATCACTGATAACATAGACATAGATTTAGTTAATACGCTCTCACTTATATTTCAGGAAACACTCACTAAATATACAGGCACAGATCCCACACAACGACCACGAATACCAAAAATCAACACATCAAAAGAAGTAGGAAAAACACTAAATTACGTAAACACCACTTACTACCACACTACATTCATTCAATTTCTACACTCGCAGACATTCATAAATTAGTTTATGCTGGGGCAGTCACAGTAGTGACACACCATGGACTGAAATTACAATCACAGACAAATACACAGAAAACAAAATTCTATCACAAGCCTGCCTGGCAGAGAAGAATAGAAATACAAATAAATGACATTAGACAGCAATTAGGCAGGCTGACACAATACGCTAAAAGCAACATAACACCCAAATTAAGGAAACAGCTCAAAAACATTTTCAAGAAAATAAAAACACACACAAAACATGAACATCACAACACACGCATTACAGAATACATTGATACACTAAAACAAAACTTGCTGCCAAAGCACGTAGACTCAAACGATACAAAACATGTACACTACGAAAACAACAAAATAAATTATTTTCAAACAATGAAAAACTCTTTTTCAGACAAATTAATAACAAAGCAAACACTGATACACAGCACAGTGGCACACCAACAGAAGAAGAACTCATAACATATTGGTCTTCTCTTTGGTCCAGTGCTGTCACGCACAATGCTGATGCAGGCTGGATCGAGGAGGAGAACAGAAACTTACACAACATACCAACTATGCACTGTGCAACTATGCACTGTGCAACTATGCAACTATGCACTGTGCTGAAATAAACATACATGATTTCCAATACACTGTTAACAGAGCACACAACTGGAAGACACCTGGTGTAGACAACATTCACGATTTCTGGTACAAAAAGTTTACATCACTGCACCAGGAACTAGCTAAACATCTAACACACACCATCATCAATCCACAAGACATGACAAATTTTCTTACTCAGGGCGTCACCTACATGAAACCTAAAAACAACAATACCATAGACCCCCACACAATACAGACCGATTACATGTCTTCTAACACTCTACAAATT